>NC_139700.1:45088831-45141331 GCF_964188405.1 Protomyctophum parallelum
TGCTGAGGGCTGAGCTGAGTAAACAAACAGACTTTGCAACTTTGCAATGGTCAATTTAGAACCATGAGAGAGTTCCCTCAGGGAACTCTCACTTTGAAAACCACTTCAGCCTTGGATCAAGACTATGTATTTTATCGATTTGGACAGATATGAAACTAATGCAAGCTAAAGTCGGACTGCATGGTTTATTTAAAAATACATAGTCTTTTGGTCCAAGGCTAAGAACCACTGGCCTATTAGAAGAGAACACACTTTGCGTCGTTTGCGATATATGTTTTAGAATTTAGATGATCCTAGTTTAAATGCAATGACAGGTACTTTGGACTTTACTCTCTTGCATGAATGTATAGCTGTCTAATATGGAGGTCAGTGCGTTAGCCAGGGCTACATAGATATAGCATCTAGGCTAGCTCCTCTGTGGTGGTGTTCTTCTCTCTGCTCTATGGCGTTAGGCGGAGTTCTCCTACTGTAACTGTACGCAATATTATTAGCTAACTGTACAGTATGTTCTCCTCATTTCAACGATAACGATACTTATTATGTTGACTCTAATCTGCTTGCCTTGCACACAAACTGGTCAAATCTAGACCCGGATGTGAGCACTGTCTCTCTCTCCAGGCTTTTCACACAGTAGAGTAGACCGACCCCCCTATATTATAATTTATGGCTATTGGTATTATTAATAATAATAATATTAATAATAATACCGGTAATAATAATAGTAATAATAATACAAAAACTAAAAAGGAAAGAGAAAGCTATAAAAATACATAAAAAGGAGCAAAACTGTAGTTTCATACTAGCAGCAGTAATATTAATAGATCAGCATAGGCCTATATGTATATTATGTACAATAAAATGCACATACAGTATAAGACTGGCATAATTTAAGTTTCTGCCCGACAGCAACTATATGCAACGGTTCAAGCAAACCTGTCCTAACTCCTAATATTAGTCATTACAAGACTATAGCCCATTCCATTCTACAGATGCGGAATGGAAATGTTTTGTGCCAGGGACCCCCAGAAGATAAGATTTGGTTTAAAAGAAATGCACTATACATTTTTTCACACTTTCAAAAATAGCAGATGTACAAGCTTGCAGTGCGGCACAAAGTTGACATGCTGTGAGCTTGTATATCTGCTACAGATGATGTCACTGGTATTATAGAGTTCTGTCCATAGTCCTCTGATTAGACACAAATTGTGGCATATTATAATGAACATTAGTTTATATGACCAATTCTACGAAGATACGGTAGGTTGGAAATTGGTGAAGTTGTCCATTCCCTTGCAGTGGTGAACTACTTTATACTTTGAGTACTGGGGTTGAGTACCACATTATCCATATATATAAAAAAATATATAGATACCATATAGAAAAAATATATATAGATACCATATATAAAAAAATATATAGATACCATATAGAAAAAAATATATATATACCATATAGAAAAATATATATAGATGCCATATAGAAAGAAAATATATAGATACCATATAGAAAAAATTTATATAGATACCATATAGAAAAAAAATATATAGAAACCATATAGAAAAAAAATATATAGATACCATATAGAAAAAATATATAGATACCATATAGAAAAAATATATATAGATACCATATAGAAAAAAAATATAGATACCATATAGAAAAATATATATAGATACCATATAGAAAAAATATATATAGATACCATATAGAAAAAATATATATAGAAACCATATAGAAAAAATATATATAGATACCATATAGAAAAAAATATATAGATACCATATAGAAAAAATATATATAGATACATATAGGAAAAAAATATATAGAAACCATATAGAAAAAATATATATAGATACCATATAGGAAAAAATATATATAGATACCATATAGAAAATATATATATAGATACCATATAGAAAAAAAAATATATACCATATAGAAAAAATATATATAGATGCCATATAGAAAAAAGATATATAGATACCATATAGAAAATATATATATAGATACCATATAGAAAAAATATATATAGAAACCATATAGAAAAAATATATATACCATATAGAAAAAATATATAGATACCATATAGAAAAAATATATATAGATAACATATAGAAAAAATATATAGATACCATATAGGAAAGAATATATATAGATACCATATAGAAAAAAATATATATAGATACCATATAGAAAAAAATATATAGATGCCATATAGAAAAAAAATATATAGATGATGATAGTTTGTTGGTACGACTTGTCAAGCGGAATCTTTAAGGCACGCTCCTCTGATTGGCCTACCGAACCGAACGGCCCCTTCTGATTGGCCTACCAAACCGAACGGCCCCTTCGGGTTCTTCCGTTTTTCTTCCGCTATGCTTCGCAAGGAATCTGGGGAAAGCTTGCCAATGCAACAGTGTTGTTTTTGTCGACTAATCTAAAACTAAGACGAAAAATGTTTGCCGACTACCTTTTTTTCACTGACGAAAACTAATTGGAAACTACGTAAATGAAATGCAATACAAGTGTTTTTATTTTATTTTTAACTAATCAGGTTTAGGGATGTCAGTAACGGATAGTTTCCCAACCGGTTACCCGTTAGGATTAACCGGTTCATTACTGGATAGTGGTTGATTTTTTTTCTTTTTTTAATAGGCTACCCCAAATGTAATATGCATGTATAGGCTACATAATTAAAGTTGGTAGACGAATGGTATACATTTATTTATGCTCCTTTTTAAAAGACAAACAAAAAAGCAACATTTAACAATATAAATAAATTGTTGTCAATAAACAACGCATCGCATCTGCATGATGCTGATGAATGCATCTGCGCGTCTACAGTACAGAGGTCCGCCGGTTCTAGTCCAACACATAAATAAATCCAGTCCAGAACTGAGCAACTTATACCTATAAAGCCACTGGACGCATGGGCTAAGCCTTTTTTTATTATTAAGGAAGATCAGTATGCATGTCACCGTGTTCTGTTTGTTGACTTTTCGCTGACGAGAAAACCCTCAAACATCGATAGCACATGGCTAACTTTTGATAGCCGTAAGCCGTGCCAGTGTGGAGACGGATAGGAGGAGAAGGAGGAGGAAGCGGCAGCGGCGGCTGTAAACGTTCTCCCTCCAGGCCAAATGGCCAATAATGGATTTAATAATGTAGGTCTCTGCATTGATACGGTCGACATGTGTTCATCTCGTCTCGCTGTCACTCGCTAACATTTTGACTACCGCAAAGCTACCGTTGTAACTTGTAGCCAACTAGCCATTGAAGTACAACAGAGAACGGGGACATTGAGGGGGCAGAAAACAGAGCCCGAGCGCTGTTCATGCAGCCTGGAGTGCGACAAGCTGGGCGGCGCAAATAGCAATTTTAGGCATGTGTGCAACATGACAACTGTTTTAAAGTATTGTACAGTGACAACTACAGTCTCTGTAATGTTTATGTTGTACTATTACTAAAAACGATCTAAAATAAAGGGATTTAAGATCAGAACACGCATTTATTATTATGCAAATTAACCGTTAAAGCTGATAAAAATATCCGGATGTTTCTTAACGGTCGGCTAACCGGTTAACCCCTGACATCTCTAATCAGGTTGGAGTATGGGAACATCCTCCCTCCTGGGGAAGAGGAAGTCCAGTTCGGCTGTTCCAGAGCAACCTCCTGACCCCAAGCGCCCCACCCCTGGCGAGTCACCTGACCTCCAGGAGCCAATGACATCATCACCCACCGTCGGAGATGCTCCTCCCACTACCACTACTACTCCTTTGAGGTGAGAATCCACCACACCACCTAGCACTCACCTCTTCAGACTCTATCTCACCATCCTAGCACTCACCGTCCTCTACAGTGCTAGGGGGTGAGGCAGAGTGTGTAGAGTCTACACACTCGGCCTCACCCCCTAGCACTCACCTCTTCAGACTACCTAGTCACCACTCAGCCCAGGCCCTCTACAGCCCGATATGGCACAGCTGTTTACAGGCCGGCCCGAAGCCTGACACCTTTTCTATAGCGTGTGCTGCTTTCACTGGTGCGCGGCGCTGCACTGTCTGTCAGCTGCACTGTCTGTCAGCTGTGCTTTACTCTCACGCTGATAAAAAAAAAGAATCCACACAATAATAAGTCTCAAGCACACTGTGGTAGTAATTCTAATGCAGTATTTGTGACCGAGAGCTCATCTCTGAACGGAAAGCTTTTCCTTCACCCGCTGTGCTGTTCTTAGGCCTATTGTTTCAAATGTACAGAATGTCATTTAGCATGTTGTTAAACATATGCTGGGTTCATCATTGTTTACAATGGTATCCTATAGTTTCTTCGAGGCACACACATTGCTCACTCTGCACTCTACCTATGTGACTAATCACCTTGTTTATTGACTAGGGTTCATGTTTACTCTGATCTCACAAGTCACTCTGAACAAGTGGGCCTGATTAATGTCTACCCAACAGCCAATCAGCTGCTGACGTTGACCCGTCCAGGACAGTGAAACAAGAAGAACCTGTCGAGATCCTTGATAGTGAAGATGATGATGATGGTGGTGGTGCTGGTGGGACCAGGTCTTCCTCTGACTCTGGCTGTGATGATGTAGAACTATTGAACAACGTTCCACACGACGACTCCGACTCCGACACCCACCTGAAGGTCCAACCTCAACCACAAGCTGCTGAGCAATCAGGTCGGTCATTCTCTGAATGTTTGATCTTTGTGCGAAAGATCAATGGCTCTCGAACCTTTTCCGGGCCGCAGCCGCGCAAAATGATCATATTTTAACGGGGGATCGACCCCCTATACCCTGACAAGCACTTGGAATTATTAGGAGTTGAGGCCATTACATTTTGTTTGACTCGTTTCCACAGATTAATATTGTAAAAAAATAGCCGAACTACGAGCCGCTGTGGAGCCCATCACACACCGTCTGCGAACGCTGCGCGTCAAAACAGCCGCCGACGGGCGTTCACGCCTCGCCTGACGCTCCGATACGCCACGGTTCTATTTTCCAGTGCCGCGTCGCTGCGCACCCGGTGTGTGTTGGGCTTGAGCTTGTAGATCAGCTATTTTCACAATGTTTTGCCTCTTTCTTAGGTAATATTTGGCCAATGTTAGTTTATTTGCTTAGTATATTTTTTGAGGGGCGCCAGCCCCTACTATATACAGGTTTGTCTTTAGTTCAATGTTTGTTTTGTAAATGCCATTGACAATGAAGGGAAAATGTACGTCATAATGTGCCTCATTACGTCTTATTGTCTCTTTATTGTTAATGGTGTTTAATGTTTGTGTTGGCTTCGTTTTTTTTACATCACCAATACATCACCTAATCAACATGAGTTAGACTTTAATATATTAGCGCCGCTCACTTCACATGGGTGTGATTTTCTTTATATAGGTATTATAATGTCTTAAAAGTCCTTAAATTGTTACATTAGAAATTTGCAGATGCCCTAGTTACAGACCTGTAAGGGTCCATTTGGTACATGTGTACACTCTCAAAGTTGTCCATATGGTTCCATGTGTACACTCAGAGTTACAGACCTGTACGTGTCTATTTGGTTCCATGTGTACACTCAGAGTTACAGACCTGTAAGGGTCCATTTGGTTCCTGGTGGTCCCTGGACCCCACCTTGAGAATGTGTGCGTTCATGTTCATTCCTTTCCATAGAGGCCAACACACCCTGCTGCTCTGCTGCCACCATGTGGCTGATAAAGTCAAATGCTGCAGAAATAGTATTTTATTTTACAGGATTTAAAATGGTCATACAGGTTTATTTGTTCCTACAAACATAATGTGTAGTTTTCAGGACCGGGAAGAAGAATAGAGATGGAAAGACAAATTGGTCGGATAATTAAATATAAAAAAGAAAAGATCCCAAATCTTTCAGCTCGAGAGACTCATATAAGAGAGTCTTCCCCGGCCAGGACCCCAAATGAAAATATCAAATCTACAAGCTCACATCACAGCGTGTTGTGAGCTTGTAGATCTGATATTTTCACTACTTCTTTAAAGTTTATTTTTAAACTGTATGGAATTATTTGATTTATTTCCTCCTTTAAAAAAAATATATAATTATTGTTTGAATTCGTTTTTAATTCAAACGAATAATAATTTTGAAAAACTTTTTAAATAATAATAACTGCCTGTTATGATGCCTGAAGAAGGTCAGTAGACCGAAAGCTTGCAAATTAATCCTTTGATTGAGCACAGATTTGAGTGTGCGGAGCCTCACTTAATCCTTTCTTTATTATACTTTTGTGACTCCAGCACCTCACTTAAGTTTTTTCAGCAGATGAGCTGTGTTTTTCTTTCTTTTATTTTTTTCTTTCTTTTTTTTTTAAACATTTTTGTCTAATAATAATAATAACTAAAAACTTGTAGAAATAGAAAAATAAAGGGATATTTACTCACGGCTGATGAAAATGGGAAACAACTGCAGGACTCATTTGAGTACCCCCTTGACAACGAGTTGCTGCAACTCAAGAGAGTATCCTCTAGTGAAGTTTCAAATAAATAAACGTGTGTGTGTGCTGTTTGTGCTTTTAATGGCCGCAGGTGGCTCTAGCGAGGTGGACATGTGCGACGCGTCCTCCTCTCCCACGCTCTCCACCAGAGGATCTCCAGGAATGTCCCCTCCGTCCACCCCGAGCCGCTCCGCCCACCACAGTCCACCTTCTTCTCCTCCTGTTCTTCGTCTCAGCTTGTCTCCCGGCGGCCTGCTCGCCAAGCGTCCTACGGCCACGCCGCCCCCCTCGTCCTCCCCTCACCGCATCACCCTGGTCCACTCCCGGGGGGGAGGCTCCGACGTGACCGTGATGTGCCACTACTGTCCCAGGTTAGAAGAGCTGTGTGCGTTGTTCCCGCAAAATATAAACGAGGAGGTGACCAGACAGACGGTGGCCTTGTGGTTAGAGTGTCCGCCCTGAAACTGGGAGGTCGGGGGTTCGATCCCCGGGCTGGGTCATACCAAAGATGGTTTATGTATGAAGATGGGCCAACTTCATTGGAGCCACTTAGACGCAAAATGGTACACAAAGCCTACAAAATGGTCTCCTAAATATAGTAGGCGTGGTTTGCTTCCCCCCGACCTCCACCCCCTCCCCCCCCCTGACAACAACACAGTTTCCACACTCAGTCTAGTCTATTAAAAAGTCTCTCCCTAATAGAGTTGTAGAATGGCATTTCATTTTCAATTTCCTTTAGATCACACAGACTACACATAATCTATCCTCCTCAACCGTGCCTACATATCTGCCTGTCTCAATATGCAGACCAAGTATGCCAGCTCTAATTTGGGCACATAAGGATCGTTTCTAATCGTTTTAAATATGTCCATTCATTTCACATTATAATATTCACATATTCTCATCTTAAATATGGGGTCAGAGCCCCCTATGTGTTGTTTGTTGCTGGGATAAAGAAATGTTATTAACAAAGTAGCCTGGGGTCCACCTATGCAGCTCCCGGCAGGATCCGCCGGGAGAATCTAAACGCAGCTGTGCGACATGAGACTAATTAGTTGGAGCGACAGAGAGAGAGAGAGGTGTGTGTGTTGTACGTGTGTGTGTGTCAATTTAACGAAGGTGCAGACGATCAGAAATCAGCAGAGAGTGATCGACGTTTGTACTACTCTATGCCGAATTGAAGTGGACTCGGACCCAGACTTTTTTTTTCTCCCTGGAAATAAAAACGTCTGGGTTTCCGAGGGTATTAACAAAGTAGATTTTCTCCTGATTTGTCTCGCTAAAAGAAGCCACTTGTCTATGAATATCTTGTAAATATTGTGTGCCTTGTGATAATCGGGTCCAGTATTTAGTTCAGTGACCATGGAGCTAAGGAATGGTTCAGAAGCTGTGTTCACGTCCCATTGGAAATGAATAGACTCCAACATTCTTCCCGTCTCCTAATAATGTTACCGCCCACCTCACGCAGATATGGGAAGTAAAGTCGGCCTCTCTTGCTAATTCTCCTCTTGGGACATACCAAAGACTGTAAAAATGGTACCCAATGCCTCCCTGCTTGGCACTCAGCATCAAAGGGTTGGATTGGGGGGGTCAAATCAACTAATCAAATGATTCCTGTGTGCGGCACGGCTGCAGCTCACCGCTCCAAGAGATGGGTTAAATACGGAGGACAAATTTCGCTGCGGTAACGGTGTGTGACAAATCGTACGACTTTGACTTTCACGTATAGTCTCGCTCCCAACCAATCGGATTATCCCACATTTTATGACTGCAACATTGTTTCCAGAAAAGGACACGCTGTGATTGGCCACTCTCTCGCTCTCGAACATGATTTACTATTCTGTGCCGGGTGTCGGGTCGCAACTGAGTCGGCTCAATCGAACATCGCAACGTTCGGCGCGGCAACTCGCGGCACGCCTCTGTCGCGGTCAAAAACTATACTTTACCGACCAAAAAAACTGTTGTTATAGGCGAGAGACACTTCGGCGTTGGCCACAGAAGCGGGCTGTGATAATAAGCAATTAAGCACAAGCCGTGTATAGGGTTTTGAATGTTGCAGAGCATGACTTGACCTTCGCACTGTCTGGCTTCAACTATTATATTAAAGTCAGAGTTGACAAGTCCGATCAACAAATATTTAAGTATTCTTTCTCACCCGAAAAATGTGTTTATAGAACAATCAAACATGGCTCATGTCTTTGGCCTCATTTAGAATTCCAGGATGTATTAAATATGCCAATATGCCACACCTGTAGGAACAACCCCTTTGCCACGGCCCTGCCCTGCCCTCCCCCAAAAAAAAGGAAAAAAAGAAAAAACAGCCACAAACAAACCCAAAACTAAAACACATGTCCCTCACACACCTGTATCACTATGGCAAGAGGCAATAGTAGACTAATTTAGTCTTTTAGTTCTGCTATTTGTTTGGCCAATGTTCCCCCTGGAATATAAAAGCTATTAATTAACCCATTTAGACCTGAGGACGATTCTACGAATGTCTTCTAAACCCTATGTTTCTATGTGTCAGTGGTTCTCAACTTTTTTCATGTCAAGGACCACTAGAATTATTTGTATTTGTGGCCGCCGACCCCATCTGAAGATATGTTGTTCCAGGCACCCCCCCCCACCACCCCCCCCACCAGAAGCAAAGATTTGAGTTAAAAAACCAAAAGAATATAGTATTCAAAGACTTGCGCCACATTCTTCGCGATTATTAAAAAATAGCATACCACGAGCTCGCTTGTAGATCTGCTATTTTTCAATAGCTAAAGTATAACATAATGCTATAAAACACCAAAAGGAGGTTCCCCGCCCCCCCCCCCCCCCCCCCCCCCCCCACAAAATGGGTTAATAATAATACATTAATGCATCCCATAATGAATTATAAACCCCTATAGTTCCAGGCAGCAGTGTGCGGTGAAGACCTGCCTGGTGTGCGGGGCCTCCATGTGCCCCGAGCACCTGCGGCCCCACCTGGACAGCCCCGTGTTCCAGAGCCACACGCTGGTGCCCCCCGTGGAGGACACGGCGCCCTGGCGCTGCGCCGAGCACCAGGAGATGAACCGCATCTACTGCCGGCCGTGCGCCGTGTGCGTGTGCACCGTGTGCACGGTGATCGGCACGCACCGGGGCCACGCCTGCATCAGCATCCGGGAGGCCGAGAGGGAGCTGAGGGTGAGGCGGTCGCACACACGACCACGACCACGACCACGACGCGACACGACACGCGTTCTGTTCTGTTCTGTTCTGTTCTGTTCCGTCTGTCTCACTCCTGCTGCTTTTTTTTATCCCACGGTTTTGTAACGCTTTTTTTTTTTTTTCACCCAGTGTCAATTAGGGGCATTAACCCATTCTGACCTGAGATCAGATTCTAAAAATGTCTTCTACATCCTGACAGTTTTCTGAAAAAGCTATGTTTCTATCTCAGTCGTTCTTCGATTTAAAAAAAATAGCAGATCTACAAGCTCATAGCGCGCCACCGAGTGGCGCGCTATGAGCTTGTAGATCTGCTATTTTTAAAATAGCTAAAGCACAACATAATGCTAACACCAAAAGGGGTCCTCGCCCAAAATGGGTTAACCAACTAGTCAACTATTCAACTAGTCTACTAGTAAATCCACTACTCGACCTTGTTGGTACTAGTTGATAAGAAGAAAAAAATACTTATTTTATTTTTTATTTATTTTGTAGGCCTCAGAATCAGGTAGATTATAGTTATAGTCACCAATGCACACAGTTTTTAAATGTACAAATATTTATTTTACAAATTATTTTGTATTATTATTATTTTTACATAATGGGTAGTTAAACAACTAGTCGACTAGTAAACTAGTCAACTAGTAAAAAGGACTAGAAGTGAATGCCCTGGTGTCAATTATCTAATGTAATCCTGGGCGCTACACTTCCTCTGCCAACCTGGGGGGGCAGCGGACTGACCTCATGCTTCTTTTCATTCCACTTTCCAAGTTCCTCTCTAGTGCAGCGTTTGTTGTGGTTTCTGCTTGTTTCTGCTTCAAAATGTGTGTGCGTGTGTGTGTGACATACTGTTGTTTTATTACATCAGGTCACATTGAAGGATGACATCAAACATCTTCAGGAGAATGAACAGACGCTGGTCAACAGAGTGACTCAACTCACACACCAGAAACAACAGTACCAGGTACACACAAACCAGCTGCACACTTATTCATGTGTACAGACAGACTTACTCCTACTTGGCCTTTGACAGGCTGGAATGGCTTAGGGTTGACGACAGAGTACAGCATCTTGCAATTAGGGATGCACCGATCCGATACTCGTATCGGAGATCGGCGCCGATCCAGGCTAAAATTCTAGATCGGGTATCGGTGGCAAATGGGCCGATCCATTATCCGATCCGATAATTATGTGTAATTACAGTATGAAAACAACTCTACCTCCTCTGTGACACAGCAGTGTAGTATTGACAGTATAACATGTGGAATGCAGCCAGGCTAGCCTGCTCACACATTAACCTGGTCTAATTGTTGCACAGTTATTTAATAAATAATTCAGTGCATTTATATCTGTGTTTGTTACATTTTGCTTTACAAAGTAGGGAAAGTAATGTTTAAGTCAAGCCTTGATGTTGCCTTACACAAAATAATGATTCCAGACTCCACACAGTGAGGCATACAGCTTAATAGGTTATTACGTTTCTTTGTGGGGGGTATCGGATCGGTACTCTGTATCGGCAGATACTGGACCCCCATGTATCGAAATCGGTATCGAATGCCAAAAAGCCGGATCGGTGCATCCCTACTTGCAATGGGTCTGGTCCACAAGATTCGATACACCACCAAGACACCCTATACCTGTCTAGATACTTCCTTAATGTTAACGAAGTCCACACCTACAACACCAGAGGGAGTGCAACGAACCATGTGCAACCCAGATTCGGCACAAACAAGGGACTACATTCTTTTCACTCCTATGCCACCAAAATGTGGAACGCCCTACCAACAGCCATTGAGACATGCAAATCCCTTGACTCCTTCAAAACCTACGGATGGCTGCAATTCTAAACTGGCCCCCGTAAAATCAGAATCCCCCCCCACCCCTTATTATTATTACTTAACCCATTCTGAACGGAAACCCATTTTGGTGTTAGCATCATGTTATGCTTTAGCTATTGAAAAATAGCAGATCTACAAGCTTGTAGTGCGCCACCGAGTGGCGCACTACAAGCTTGTAGGTCTGCTATTTTTGAAAAATCGAAGAACGACTGACATTTTTAGAATCTGATCTCAGGTCAGAATGAGTTAATCAGACCAGTGTGTGTCCAGTGGAAACCTCGTATGAATCTGATCTCAGATCAGAATGAGTTAATCAGACCAGTGTGTGTCCAGTGGAAACCTCGTATGAATCTGATCTCAGGTCAGAATGGGTTAATCAGACCAGTGTGTGTCCAGTGGAAACCTCGTATGAATCTGATCTCAGGTCGGAATGGGTTAACCACCTCATTAGCTGACCCAAAGTCCCCCAGGGATCTGTACTAGGGTCACCTCCTGTTTTTTTTTGCTCCACACTAAAAATAAGGGATAGAGAAGCTGAAGCATCCAAACGTGATGTCTGTATGTGTAGCAGTCAGAGCTCTTTCTACAGATGGATTTCTGTCAAAATTAATTATTTGTCACAGGATTTTTTTTTTACAGTAAATGGCTGTGATCTTGTGAATACCATTTGGGTGTTTTAAGCATCATGTTATGCTTTAGCTGTTGAAAAATAGCAGATCTACAAGCTCATAGCGCGGCACCGACTGCCGCGCTATGAACTTGTAGGTCATATATCAAATACTGAATCAAGCAACTTGAAAACTGTCTGGGGTGTCACACAAACACTAGAGTAGAAAGTTAAAAACTTAAAATGACCCCAAACATGTTTTGAAAGTCAAATATACACAGGAAATCATCATAGAGGGGGTAATAAGGGAAAATAATATGTATACAGTGAGGGGGAAAAGGGGTGGATTATTAACCCATTATGGGCGGGAACCCCTTTTGGCGTTCTAAGCATTATGTTATACTTTACCTATTGAAAAATAGCAGATCTACAAGCTCATAGCGCGGCACCGAGTGCCGCACTACGAGCTTGTAGGTCTGCTATTTTTTTGCAAATCTTTGATTCTATTCTTTTTAACGTTTTTAACCCAAATTTGGTTCTGGGAGGTCCCTAGGACTACGTACATATTTTCAGATGGGGGTCGGCGGCCAAATACATATAATTCTAGGGGTCCTTGACATGAAAATGTTTGAGAACATGAAAATGTTTTGAGAAACATAGGGTTTTCAAGAAAACTGTCATAATTTAGGTGCTATTTACACGAGGATGGTGTTCATAAAAAACGGCAAAATAAAGTACCGTTTAGCGCTGTCATTTAGACGAGAACGGTGTTCTCAGGAGGTGAAAACGCATCGAAGTGAAAACGCCTCCCAGAGTGCAAATCTTTGAGAACACCGTTTCCTATGGTCTCCATATAAACAGGCAAAACGGTGAATCCGCAAAACTTATGACATCATGGCTCACGTTAATTGGCTCACAGCGGCAGCGCATAGCCTATGTTTATTACATTGATGCAGAGCAATATCATTATGATATAATGGAGTTCCTGAACAAGCCTCCCTCCTCGCCTACAAAGTGCTGCTCATCAGCGATGTTGAATGTAAAACCATGATGTAAATAAAAAGCCTTGTGAAGTTGTGATAGACGGCAGCCGCGGCAGCAACGTTTATTTAATAAATATATATCATCCCGTGGCGCGCCCAGAGCAGTGTTGCGCCGCTTGCGTCTTCTTCTTGTACGTGGGTGACCTGTCTATTTGGCAGCCCGTTATCGCCACCTAGCGACAGTATAGCATAATAGCACATTATATCATAACTTGTGCGTTCTCGTGTAAAGGGTAAGAAAAAATGAGAACGCAACGGGACTTTGACGTGTTATATGGAGATGGTCCCCGTCTAAAAGAGGCCTTAGAAGGCATTTGTAGAATCGTCCTCATGGTCTAAAAGTGGGTTAAACTATAACAACAACTCTCCCCCCCGTCTTCCAGACCCTCTTACAGACGGCGCGCGCCGACGTCTCCCAGCAGTATGTGGCGATGCGGGAGGCCCTGGAGCAGGAGGAGAGCACGGCGCTGCAGTGCGTGGAGCGCGAGGAGCGGCGCTGCGTGGGCGGCCTGGAGGAGACGCTGTGCTCCTTCCGGAGCGGCCTGGCCTCCGTCCAGCAGGGGCTCCACTCCCTGGAGACGCTGGCCGACGCCAAGGGGGAGCAGAGGCTGCAGGAGCAGGCCTTCATCATGGTGAGATGATGACGACGATGTTAACACATTCTGACCTGAGATCAGATTCTAAAAATGTCTTCTGTGTCAGTCGCTCTTCGATTTTTCAAAAATAGCAGACCTACAAGCTCGTAGTGCGCCACTCGGTGGCGCGCTATGAGCTTGTAGATCTGCTATTTTTAAAATAGCTAAAGCATAACATAGTGCTAACACCAAAAGGGGTTCCCGCCCTAAATGGGTTAATACCTCTTATCTTCCAGTGTTGATTTCATCCACTTAAAACCCATTTAGACCTGAGGACGGTTCTACAAAATGTCTTCTAAAAATCCTGACGGTTTTCTTGAAAAATCCATGTTTCTATGTCAGTGGTTCTCAAACACTTTCATGTCAAGGACCCCCAGAATTATATGTAATTGGCCGCCGACCCCCCCATCTCAAAATATGTTGTTCCAGGGACCCCTCCAGAAGCATAAGATTTGAGTTAAAAACGTTCGCTCTGAAAGAATATATATATTCTGCTACGAGCTTGTACATCTGCTATCTTTCAAGAGCTAAAGCATAACATAATGCTTGAAACACCAAAAGGGGTTCCCGGTTCCCGCCCAAAATGGGTTTTTAACTAAGACGAAAAATGTTTGTCGACTACCTTTTTCCACTGACGAAAAACGAAATGAAAAATAAAATATGATGGACTAAAACTAAGACTAAATATACTGACAATTTCGTCAACAAATAAAAACTAGACGTGTTAGGAAGGGACTAGTGGACAAGAGATCCAGTATAAGTCATTTTACAATTAGTTGCATGCTGAAAATAGACAAGCTCACAACGTGTCACGCTGCGACGCGTTGTGGTCTTGTACATCGGCTATTTTCAGCAAGAGCATAGACGTTCAATAGTCTAAAATGAATAATACAGCTATATTGTTGGAGTGTTGGAGAAAAAGGGAAGTTTGACCACTTAAACCCAACCGTTCTTTCCCCATCTACACCAAATATCTTAACCAACAAATAGCAGATCTACAAGCTCACACTGCTTCAAACATATCTTCTTCTTCTTCTTCTGTCTGATCACAGGAATACAGCAAGGTGGCCCAAATGTAAGTCACTTCTATTTTCAATTCCATTTCATTATCGTTCCAAACAGCCTATCTGTACAGTATGTGTGTAAATAAACCAGTGGGATTGTCATTTCAGCCACAGCGCTCTCTTTTACACCCGAGGATTAGCCTCTGTACCAGGCTTTCATTTTTGTTGGTGCAAAAATTGAAAGCCTGGAGGAACGCATTGGCCGCTCTGGTCTAAAAGTGGGAGTCAACCCTTCCGGGTGGGCGTCGCTCCAAATTATGTGATGTAGCGCTGCACTAGGGGGGAGAGGAGGGGCCGGGGGTGACGGACAGATCGATGAGATCCAATCAGGGCGTGCGCAAATCTGAGCCGCGACCCGCCCCTCTAGACCAGAAACCTAACACGTTAGCTCAGGCTACCCGAGGATAGAATCTGTTTCTGTGACGTGACGTGTATGTGTGTCTCTAGACTCAGTGACATGGTGGACAGTGTCTCAGTGTATGCGTGTCTCTAGACTCAGTGACATGGTGGACAGTGTCTCAGTGTGTGTGTATCTCTCTATAGTCTATAGACTCTGTTACCGTGTCTTAATTCAGAGGGTTCACCCTTCAAGGTGCGGTACTAGTAGGGTGGGTGAGGGCGCTACCCTGCGGAGGGAAGGTCAGGCACGCGTTCTGCGACTGCCTGTGAATTGGGACGGCGTTCACTTCGGAGCTGAGCGTTCCCGAGTGGCAGCCATTAATTAGTGTTGCCACCGCAGTATTTTTAAACCTCCTTTAAACGCCCTCAAACTACTACCAAAACATGGGGGACAGTAGTGAGGACAGTGTCTCAGTGTGTGTGTATGTCTCTGTAGACTCAGTGACATGGTGGACAGTGGGGTGAACAGTCTCTCAGTGTGTGTGTGTGTGTGTGTGTGTGTGTGTGTGTGTGTGTGTGTGTGTGTCTCTAGACTCAGTGACATGGTGGACAGTGTCTCAGTGTGTGTGTGTGTGTGTGTGTGTGTGTGTGTGTGTCTCTAGACTCAGTGACATGGTGGACAGTGTCTCAGTGTGTGTGTGTGTGTGTGTGTGTGTGTGTGTGTGTGTGTGTCTCTAGACTCAGTGACATGGTGGACAGTGGGGTGGACAGTCTCTCAGTGTGTGTGTATGTCTCTGTAGACTCAGTGACATGGTGGACAGTGTCTCAGTGTGTGTGTGTCTCTGTAGACTCAGTGACATGGTGGACAGTGGGGTGGACAGTGTCTCAGTGTGTGTGTATGTCTCTGTAGACTCAGTGACATGGTGGACAGTGTCTCAGTGTGTGTGTGTCTCTGTAGACTCAGTGACATGGTGGACAGTGGGGTGGACAGTGTCTCTCAGGCTCCAGAGGTGGACACAGCTCGTCTCTCCTGCCTGCAGAAATGGACCGAGAAGAGACTGGACAACGTGGTCATTTCTCTGCCCGACAGGGACCCCTACAGGCTGCTGTGTGAGTAGCGTCTATCTTTGTTTTGATAATTAGAATTATCATACTGTAATAATAATAAAGTCCCTCTTCTCCCTTATGCCCTTCTGGCTCCCAAACTGTGGAACGAACTCCCCATTGCAGTTAGAACTTCAGAATCATCTCTAGAAGTGTGTGTGCAATTTTCTTCCGTCGACTACCTTTTTTCACTGACGGAAACTAAATAAAAACTAAGCTATGATGACTAAAACTAAGACTAAATATACTGACAATTTCGTCAACAAATAAAAACTAGACTAAAATGTTAGGAAGGGACTATAGTGGATAAGAGATCCAGTATAAGTCATTTTACAATTAGTTGCATGCTGAAAATAGCTACCGGTAATCTACAAACCTTGTAGATCAGCTATTTTCAGCAAGTGTAAAAACAGTCATTATGACGGCATCACTGCCCACCAAAATACATTTTGTTCGAATAAATCAACTGTAGATTTAGTCGACAAAAATCTTATGATATTTAGTCGACTAACACTAAAACATTCCAGGTGACTAAAATGTGACAAAAAAAAGAAAACTATTCAAGAGACTATGACTAAAACTAAAAATCTAAATTTGCTGCCCAAAAACAACACTGGTGTGTATGTGCGTGTGTCCTGACCCAGATGGGACGGTTCCTGTCCTAGACGTGGACACGGCCCACCCCAAACTGCTGCTGTCGGCAGACGACAGGACGGTGACGCACACTGAGCTCCAGCAGGCCTATCCGGAGCAGGGGGCTCGATTCAGTGCCTTCCCCCAGATCCTGGCCTCCTCGCCGCTGACGGGAGGCCGCTGCTACTGGGAGGTGCGGGTGTCTTCAGACGAGGGCCGCTGGAAGGTGAGGGCTGTGGTTGAAAGTTATGCTATTTACGTTATGTACTGTTACTTAAGTAATCACCTTTTAAAGTGCTTTTTTACTTTACTTGAGTATACCTTTTTCAATATTGTACACTTACTTACTTACTTATATTGTACAATTTCTTAATGACGGATGAAGCCACAAATGTCCCAAGAAACTAGCTAGCCTAGCCACCGAGTCTGCTGCGCTCTGGGAGAACAACACAGCTGACTTATTTGTTTTAATTGGGTCTTCCATGATGCTGGTTTGAAGCACGGCTAGAAGGCTGTTTCAACCAATCATGTTTTAGCAAATGTAACATAAACAAGGTGGAACCAGGGCGGAACAAGGCAGAAAGAGCCTGCTGCATGGTTAGTCAGTCAGGGACCAATCAGAAGGTGAATTGAGCTTCAATTGTGCCTGTGTTCGGGGGTGGGAAGCCAGTCGGGGAGGGTGATGGATAGATAGATAGATAGATACTTTATTGATCCCAGAGGGGAAATTCAGATGGTCCCACAGGCATACAATAAGGTTAAAAATACAGCACAGAAAGAGGGGGCACAGGTTAAAAAGAAAGACGAATATATTATAAATATATTATGAACAGGCATAAAAAAAAATTTAAAAGGTGTCACTAGATATTGCACGTCGTAGACCCATAACTAAACGTTTTATCTGACAGCAAAAGTATGACATTCGCAAATCACCCGTTGCTCCCGACATGCATTGCGTCCACGTGCGGTTAGGGTCAGTTTAGTGTTTGGGTATAGAGCGTCGCTGTAGACATTTCAAAAAGTATTTATTTAAAGACCTTTTAAGCCTCGTACAAAGCCAATTTGAAAGAAGAACAAAACGGCAGGTTACGACACTTTTTTGTTTTTCTTCTTTGTAATTATGTTGTGTTTGATTTGTCACAACTCGAGTTAGTGGCATAATCGTCTTTAAATAAATGCTTTTTGAAATGTCTATGGGAAAAATGAATGAGGAATTCACTTCTGGTCCTAGTGTCGTCATGAAAGGGGACGGGACAGCGATTCTCTATAGGGTGTCGGGCTAATGACACTAATGCCTCTAATGAGACAGACCTCATTCACAAGTATCAAACAAATGTGCTGTGCTCTGTCTGTGATTAATGGCTGCCACAATGCAATTCCAATGGGAGTCACACGGTTTGACCAAACATTTGTCAAACCATGTGACTCTCATTGGAGTTGCATCGTGGCATATGTTGAGGCCAATGCTTTGTTTACATGCCTTTTTATACTTTGTAAAATGGTATGTTTATGTTGTGGATTTACGTATTTATTCCACCACTAGGTGGGGCTGTGTGAGGCTCAGATGGGACGTAAAGGTCAGAAGGACGGATGCCGTTTGGGTTTCAACACGTCTTCGTGGTGCCTGAGCAGAGAGAGAGGCAAGGTGGGTGACGTGCACTGATGATTTCATCCACTAAAACTAAGACGAAAAATGTTCGTCGACTACCTTTTTTCACCTCCGTACCTGCTGCTGTTTAGATCCTCAAATAAAATGATATACCGTGCACTCGGTGCACATCGAAAAGCAAGTGATTTGAAAACAACCTGTGACATCTCTTCTTTTATATTCCTGAACCGATTTATATGACAATGGTCTCAATTGTTCATAAATAATAGTTTGTTATGAGCTGGTCCAGCTGGCTCCATTCACTGCCATGTATTCATTGCACTTCCGGTGTGAGTTTTGGCTTCCATGAAAGTGTCATGGCGCCGCCCAGTCACGTGACCATTTCCTTTCCTTCTCAAAGCTTCCTTGCCTAAAAACCAAGAAGAGACTCCTGCCGCTCGCGGCGAGAAGCATCTTTGTCCGTTGCTCTCCCCAGGTTGGCGGAGGGTGTGTAGAGCCCAGGATCACAATAGATAATTGACACAGGGGTGAAAAATGGGTTACAAAAAAATTTACAAAAAGAAAAAGAAGCATCTTTGTGACTATGCACCTTTAGTGAGATTAGTAAAAAATGTGGCCGTTGTCCCAAATGTGTGACAAATGCAACCTTGTCGATTGGTTCAGGTGGAGGCGTGTCACGACAAGATGGTCACCAGTGTGGGCGTGGCCGCAGACACGCTGCAGACGGTGGGCGTGTTCCTGGACTTTGAGGAGGGCGTGTTGTCATTCTACAGCGTGACACCGGGGGGTGCTCTGGTGCCGCTGCACTGTTTTAAGCACGGCTTCAGCGAGGCGCTGTATCCCGCTCTGAGTGTCTACAAGACACACCTGCGCGTCTGTGATCTGTTTGACGATGACAACAATTGACCCATTTTGACCTGAGATCAGATTCATATGAGGTTTCCACTGGACACACACTGGTCTGATTAACCCATTCTGACCTGAGATCAGATTAAAAAAATGTCAGTCGTTCTTCGATTTTTCAAAAATAGCAGACCTACAAGCTCGTAGCGCGCCACTCGGTGGCGCGCTACGAGCTTGTAGATCTGCTATTTTTCAATAGCTAAAGCATGACATGATGCTAACACCAAAATGGGTTCCCGTTCAGAATGGGTTAATTGATCCATCCGAGTGGATTGATAATGTTACACCTGTGTCCCTAAACGCAGCTGAGGAGTATCGGTGATCTTCTGCATCATGCGGTGCCTTTTGTGATTTTACATGTTTTGATATGGTAAATTTTAGTCCTTTTGAAGATCATGTGCGAAAGTGCTTTTATTAATTTTTTTCATGCGTGCTTTACAGCAGTGGTTCTCAAACCTGAGTTGACGCGTTCAGTGATGTAAATGGGTTTTTCAAAGTAATGGGTTCCCCGGGCCCCCACGGATGGTCCGTTAGATCAGGGTCCCAGCGACATTTTGAGTCCCCTCAACTTACTGTACTCCAACGACGTTGGAGTACAGTACGGTCTGAGTACAGTATTGCATCCCAGGCCCCCCGGAGGGTGACATGATTGTGTCCTTTCTCTATTTTGTGAGTCTGCAGGATGCAGGCGACCGGTATTTGCATCATTACGTTTTGTTTGACTCGGTTCCACCCATAAATATTGTGAAAATGCTCACAATGCCTCGCTTTCCCCCCACAAAATTAAATCATTTTTGGGTGGGTCCCCAGATTATTTGCTTAAAAACCAGTGAACAGTACAAGTGAATATAGAGTATTGTTTTTAAATAAGAACATTAATAAAAATAAATCAACAAGCTACACTATAAATAATTGTCAAACATTGGCCAAATTGTCAAATATTACCTGAGAAAGAGGTAAACCATTTTGTGAATATCTGCTATTTCTCCTACAATTCCATGTGCTTGTCGTGTTGGGTTGTCCCCAGTTCAAATAGGATTATTTCCGGGGGTCCCCAGTTTAAATATTCTTTATACTTTTTTAATATTACTTTCGGAGGTCAGGGTTGTGGTTGATTATTTTTGGGGTTCGCAGCC
The DNA here is from genome assembly GCF_964188405.1 of Protomyctophum parallelum. Classification (NCBI taxonomy): domain Eukaryota; kingdom Metazoa; phylum Chordata; class Actinopteri; order Myctophiformes; family Myctophidae; genus Protomyctophum; species Protomyctophum parallelum. The sequence goes on from NC_139700.1 coordinate 45,109,400, forward strand.
TGAATAGGTCGATAACCAGTGCTTTAAACTTAACGGAACTCTTTAAAAAAAAAATTGCCCACCTTGTGATACCTGGAACACGTTAATCTTCACGTTAATTTACACATAAAAACCTTCAATGTGAAGATAGGTTTGTGCCTGACGGCAACGACATGATTGTAAACTCTGTAAACTTGAGACTTCAACATTCCACACACAAACTAGAGAGGGATCTCCTGTCCCATCTTCAACATTCCACACACAAACTAGAGGATCTCCTGTCTGTCCCATCTTCAACATTCCCCACACAAACTAGAGGATCTCCTGTCTGTCCCATCCTCAACATTCCCCACACAAACTAGAGGATCTCCTGTCTGTCCCATCCTCAACATTCCCCACACAAACTAGAGGATCTCCTGTCTGTCCCATCCTCAACATTCCACACACAAACTAGAGGATCTCCTGTCTGTCCCATCTTCAACATTCCACACACAAACTAGAGGATCTCCTGTCTGTCCCATCTTCAACATTCCCCACACAAACTAGAGGATCTCCTGTCTGTCCCATCCTCAACATTCCCCACACAAACTAGAGGATCTCCTGTCTGTCCCATCTTCAACATTCCACACACAAACTAGAGGATCTCCTGTCTGTCCCATCCTCAACATTCCCCACACAAACTAGAGGATCTCCTGTCTGTCCCATCCTCAACATTCCACACACAAACTAGAGGATCTCCTGTCTGTCCCATCTTCAACATTCCACACACAAACTAGAGGATCTCCTGTCTGTCCCATCCTCAACATTCCACACACAAACTAGAGGATCTCCTTCCCGTCTGTCCCATCCTGATTGTCATCATGATCGAACGATTCAGATACTGATACCGTTCGTTTGGTTAATTGAACACATTTCTTGGAAGGGTCAAATTCTATTAATTCCAAAAATGGTACGCGTGTGTGTGTGTGTGTGTGTGCGTGTGTGTGTGCGTGTGTGTGTACCAAGCAATATTATTTATTACGTATTGTTTGACTTTTGTACAACTTAAACAGCTTAGTCATTATAAAGATTGGTTTCTCCTGATCGGTTAATTTGAGTGAAAATGGTCCGATTTTAAATGGATGGTGAACAGATGGGAGCGCCTCTCACGAACAACAATGTCAATGTTCTCAAACCTGCTTTTTAAAAAGGCTCCAAATACAAGTTTTATACTTTTGTATCAATCGACCAACTGTGACATTGTATACGAGTCAGTAGGGCTCGGCGTATATCCGTGCTTCTTAAAGAAATTAGCCTTTTACCTGTTTTTTATTTGTTCTTGTTTTGTATTTTACGAATAAATATTTTCTCAGGATTGATACTATGTTTCCATTGATCATTTAATAGAATTACCTGAAACAAAATTAAAAAACGAATGAACAACAGGTGTGTGTAATCATTTTAGGACAACAAGTTGATAAAATGTGTTCCTTCTCATGTATTGAAAGAAGCATGAGTTCAAGGCTCTCCCTGAACTCATGTGTAGGCCTATAACACCTGGACACACACAAACTAAAATATAGGCCTATTTTAGCAGGCCTTGGTGGTGTCATAATGCCTGATTTCTACTAAGCTGTGTGCTCTGTGGAGGTTCGCCCTGAGCTGGAGTCTTGCGGTCTCAACATTCTCATATTCTCATCATCTTCTGTATAGTCCTGATGTCAACATTATGATTCATCGTAGAGTAGATAATTGTATCGCCTAACTCTTGAACCTCCATGTCTTCGCAACGTGCAGCCACGGCCATCTCTACCTGTAAAGGGCAGCCGAACAACAAACACTTGTCAGTGAGGGAATTGGGTGTGAAGCTTTTCCAACGAGAGTTGACAGTAAAATCAAGTGGTTTAAAAGTTGTATTTTGCTGCAGGATGATGACGGCAAAAACAAAAGCCAGGGCTTGTTACGGATAACATGAACTAACTTGTGACGAGAACATAAACCAAGCGCACTCAAACTGAACGAACATGGACAGTCGGACACGGTTGAAAGCCCTTCTCTCTGTTTTTACTCACCACCACTCCACGTTAAAGGAGAATTCCATACTAAAAGGCTTTCTTACCTTTCTTTGTAGTTGTTACGTCCCCACCAAAGACGTCCAGGTGTTATTTTGTGCAAAAGCTCCTTATTGGCTATTTCCTCTACCATGAGCCCTGCATGAATTGCATTGAATTGAATGGGGCTATGGGGTGTTGTGCTAATTCGCTTATTTCCATCGCTCAAAATTATAATTTCTTTGTATATATATCCTCTCTTCATAATGTAAATAATATCCCAAGCGGCACACTTTACTACTTCTTTCGATGGAAATAAGCGAATTAGCATAACACCCCATAGCCCCATTCAATTCCCATTCAATGCAATGCAATTCATTGAGGGCTTATGGTAGGGAAAATAGCCAATAAGGAGTTTTTGCACAAAAAAACACCTGGACCTCTTTGGTGGGGACGTAACAACTACAAAGAAAGGTAAGAAAGATAAGAAAGCATTCTAGCATGGAATTCTCCTTTAATACAGCTCCGGTGGTCACCTCACCACCGGAGCGGTGGTCACCTCACCACCGAAAATCCAGACTATGAATAGGCCTTGACCAGGCCATATACATAGTAAATAACATCAAATTGGCTACAACCTTACCCTCATGAGTTAATTCTTCTTGCAGCCAGGTATATTGCCATGTTCATGCCATTTTCATTATCAGTTATGAATCATTAACAGTTTATGAATGATGATCTATTAACTACTTATAACTAATAGTTATTCGAGAGAGAGAGAGAGGATAGTTATAGTGGATCAGGAGGTAGAGCTTGGAGTCACAAGCTCTAGGTTCCTGGTTTTATCCCCAGCTCCTCCTGGATGTGTGTCGTCGCGTCCTTGAGCAACTGTACCCTACTGTAACCCTGTTCCTAATGTTTTGCCACAGTCTGTGTGTGTGTGTGTGCGTACGTGTGTGCGTGCGTGCGTGCGTTGATGAGAGAGAACAATCCAAACAGTGATGTCTGTGTGTGTTGAGATAAGCATGTAGGTCGTAGAGAGGTTGTTGTTCTGCGTTTGTGTGTGTTGGTTCCACAAAATGTCCCTTTGAAACATCAGTCCTCAATGGCGTCAGTCCTGATAGCACCCTATCTCCCCCCCCCCCCCTCTCTCTCTCTCTCTCTCTCTCTTTCTCTTTCTCTCTCATATCAAAATGTACTGTTTATGGTTTGTGTCCCTTATTTACTTCATGTCGATACAGAATGTTGTTAAATATGTTATCTGCTTGGAACGACTGTTCTGAGACGTCATTACACCAGTTTATCTCAAACCTATAACTTAACATGTATTTAAACCAGTAAGACGCCTAAGGATGACCTTGCCCTTAGGGCGAGGTCACGCATCCACCTCCTTGACAGCAGACTGTTGGGCGAGCGCTGTATTTTTTCTGTACTGGCCATATATGGAGCCATATATGGAGCGTGTCTTGAGTGTAAAGGGTTTGATGAGGTCAGATCAACATATGGAATGTCAGAACAGGTAGGCTGGGCCGGGCCTTAATCAGAGACATCGAAGAGGAAGGATGGATGGGGAAGGATCAACATATGGAATGTCAGAACAGGTCAGCTCCATATATGGAGATCTAAGCGTTTGAGGTTTGAGGTCAGATGCAGAGTTGCTGGCCAATATTGATGACAGGGATATATCCATATATGGGCTTAATATTGATGACAAATAGTTAAGGAGGTCTCTCTTACTTCTGTGGGGAGACTGTTCCAGTGATGGGAGGCTCTAACAGAGAAGACTGTTTTACCAAACACACTACATCTGGTTGGCACTTCACAGTCTCCTCTGGTAGTTGCCCTTGTTCCTCTATCACCACTGTCCCTTCGATCTATGAACTGTTTCAGTGGTGGAGGTGCAAGTCCATTTAAGATTTTTAAAATGAGACAAGCGTCTGCAAAGTGTTTAAAGCTGTCAAAATTAAATAAGTTGTATAGGCTACTTTGGAACTATGTGGCAATGGTGGTATAACGGTTGGTCTTTTGGTCAAGTGTTTTTAATGTCTGTTTGTAAAGTGATTCTATGGGTTTTAAAGTTGTCTGATTTGTCTGTGACCAGGTTGTGTATGTTACGTGTGAAAAAAATCATAGCATTCATGAGGAGTTTGACTCTTGACTCTTGACTCTTTTTAAGTTCCCAGCATGTAGAGCTCTCTCTCTCTCTCCCTCTCTCTCTCTCTCTCTCTCTCTCTCAGTGAAAGAGGAAGTTTCCAGACTGTGTTGTCTTTGAACCAGCGACAGGCTCTTTTGTAGAGCGGTCGCCCACTGGGTGTCGCCCGCCGGGCGACTGTTTAGCATCACAAAGTGACACTGGCGTTCCCTGGCTGTCAGGCTGCTCATAGTTATCGTCGACGTCGCCGGGCAGAAACCTCGTATCTCTAGATTTGGACGTTTCTTTGTGTTCGAATCAATGCCCTACTTCGTCACACAAAATAAAAATATAATGAAAATACTAATAGCTGATCTAGAAGCTCCACAACATGTGGCATTGCGATTTGTTTAAGAGCAGCCTATAGATGCCCGGACCACTACCCTACATTTATTTGCAAACTTTGCAAAGAAATGTTATGTAAGTGGTTCATTCTGTCTGTTTTATATGGAACCGCTGAAAAGTATTAAGTTTAGTTTTGGACACATTAGACATACAAGGTTTCCACACAACAGTGCCGTTGGGCATTATCATTATAATTACACGCCAACGTAAAACAAACAAAACAAAACAAAAATCTCCAAAATGTCCATCTTTCTTTCTCCTCTCCCTGTCGGATGTTTTCATGCGTGAATGAGCGCAGATCAAACTAAAGCTGCTAAAGACCCCTCCTCCCCTCCCGGGAAGAAAGTCCACTAAACTAAAGATTAAACAAACTAATAAGCCAAACACTGGAGAGGGTCAACACAGTGCTGTGTGTGACTGTGCGTGCGTGCGTGTTTTAAAGGATAAATATGGACCTACTGTATGGTTTTCTTACCGTATCTGATGTTATTATCCAAGAGCGAGTGTTACAGGTGAAAAATATATAACATAACTTCCTCCCGAGCCCACCGTGCGAGGTGGGTTTAAATGTGAAATTGTTTATTTTGATCACTGGAAAAAGAAAATCCCTGGATGTTATGTAATTTTTTCACATGTACTATACTCTTAGATATAATAACATCAGATTAAGGTAAGAATAATGGTTAGTCCGGAATTCTCCTTTAAAGTCTCATCTTGTCCACCACATTGACAGCCATAGCCTATAGTAGTAGTTGTTACTGTCCACCACATTGACAGCCATAGCCTAATATTAATAGTTGTTTGTATGTGATGCTACTTGTTGTTCTGTTATTGTTTTCTTATATTCCTCCTCCACCACTATGTTGTTGGTTAACTAAGTTGTGTCTTAAAGGACACATTTTCAACTTATTTTCATATAGTTTCTCATAATGTAATGTCATTTTCAACTTATTTTCATATAGTTTCTCATAATGTAATGTCATTTTCAACTTTCATATAGTTTCTCATAATATAATGCCAGCGGTGGCTGGTCTCCCCCCCCCCCCCCCCCCCATGGTATAGTGCAGTCAATTGGCATAGAGACTATAGATTTGGTAGAAATGGGCTAAAAAGCAACAAAAAAAAGAAGAAAACACTGAAAAATCCAAACGTGTAATAAAGTGCGTTTGGGTCCTATACTGGAGTGGACGTCCTGACAGTAACAGTCATTGTTTGTCCTCTGTGTCACTGACTCAGCTGCTTCTGTTTACAACCCCAACACACTAACGAGGCTGTGTGTGCATGTGAACCCGCTTCCAATGCCATCAACCCATAATCACCAGTATAGTCCAGTAAATGAAGTAAAAGAATCCTCTCGGGTTGGAGAAAATTTTATTATTTTGTTTCTCAACTGATTCTGACAGGACATTAGGTCTACTAGCCTGGATAAAATTTGTCTTAATCCAATATGGCCCTATTGATAACCAATTATACAGTAAGGCAATATTTTCTAAATTTCATTATGCTTTCAGTAGCATGTGACGTGTCAAACTAGGGGGTTTTCATGATTCTGAATCCATTCCAAGCATTAGTTTTGCATGAAAAACACTCCTTGGACTAAATTTGGCCATAGCCACTTGCCCAAAATGTCCTGACCTCATCACATTTGTCATGACGGCTATGGACGTTTTTAGCCCAAGGAGTGTTTTTTGTGCAAAACTAATGCTTGGAATGGATTCAGCAAAAAACACACACACACACACACACACACACACACACACACACACACACACACACACACACACACACACACACACACACACACACACACACACACACACACACACACACACACACACACAGAGACTGTGACAGTGGGACGTCCTCGTGACCGGTGCCCATGTGTGTTATAGTTCCCACAGCACTAGTTTGCTGGCTGGCAGTGCTTGGTGTCTTTACTCTTTGGCTAGTGTCCTGCTATAGTCAGTGTTGGCAAAATATTACTTTAACACTAATATACTACTTATTACTTATTACTTTTAAAAAAAGTAATAAAGTTACACTACTTATTACTCCCTGAGAAAAGTAACTAGTTACTTATTACTTTACTTATTACTTTTTTCTCTCGCCCCCAGTAATTGCATATTTTGTCCCCAAAAGTCTTACTTTGCATTTTCAACATTAGCAGTCCCCCCTCCCCTATTCTGCAGTGTTTATTTAACTCATGATGATGGGTCCATTTGTACACATAGATTAGAAGTAGATTTCGACGTGGAATATAGCTTCTTCCGTATGCACAACTTGCAGCGGACAATAATGTTCATCTCGTCTTGATCACGGACATACTCAAAATAATGCGAATACTTCCAAGTATTGAATGTTATAACGCTTTGTTGTGCCGGTGTTTCTGTCTCCTCCACCTCCTCCATTGTTAGTTTATTTACATCTCTTCTCTCTAACAGTGCAGTCTAACGAGTTACACACACTAGTTTAGGTTGTTGTTCCGTGTTCCAGACGGTTTAAGGCCCGCCCTTCTGCATCCGATACTTCACACATACGTACCGACGAGTGTGCATCGTTTCCGTATCCGCTCTAGAGTCTAGATCTAGAGCGGATCAGCAGTCTGCAAAGCAACTTGACTTCAACCCAGTCTACCATTATGAATAAACACTCAAACCCACAGTTCCACCAAGGCTCGTGAAAATAGTAATAATATTACTTTTGAAAAAAAGTAAATGTAATATTATTACTCAAAATGTGAAAGTAACTAGTTAAGTTACATATTACTGTAAAAAAGTAATAATATTACTGAAAGTAGTATATTACTTAAGTTACTTGCCAACACTGGCTATAGTCTCATTCTCCTGGCTTCTATACTTTCTGGCTCATATATAGATTAAAAGAAAATAAAAAAGGAAAAATGCAAAATTACTGCCATGCTAAGTGGTCAGATGGCTTTGGATATTTTCAACAGGTTCAGGTTCAGGTTTATTTGTCATTTGTATAGATACAGAGTATACATATACAATGCAATGGAAATTATTTTGCTCAGAGCACTCTCAGTCTTACATACACAGGACATAAACAAACATCTATAGTGCAAGAAAGACAAAAAAACAGAAACAGGACCCTGATCCAGAAAAGGTTGGACATCACTGCTTTAGAATGCATACCGGTATTATGTCAGACTGTAATGGCGCAAAACTGGCCACTAGATGGCAGACTGAGAACAGCCTTGGCGTCACACATGACACAAGAAGCTCAGTAACCCATTTCAACCTGGCGTGGTTACTGTAGACAATAGACATGTATTAAACATGTAATAAACAAACAAACAAATAAATTAATACATTTTAATGTAAATCTTTCACAAACTAAATTTACAGAATTGTCAATTGTAGCAAAACAAATAACAGATAGAACACATAGATCTCAACTGGTTTAAACACGTTACTCATATCCACATTGGTGTCCTGTATTTGATTGACTGGTTTTAACACGACACTCTTGTGTCCTTGTATTTCTAAGTGGTGCGTGTTCTGTGTAAAGATGTGTCCTGTGTTTCTGAAAGGCATAATTATGTTCCCTCATATTTTTCGGACCGCAATGCAACACAACGACGATGACGATGATACAAAAGGTAAGTATATATAATATATAATCCTTCTTCTTGTTTGTTTTTTTCCTTTGAATTTACCACTTGGGGGGCGTGGCAAATAATAGAATATAGATAACAAGGATGTCGGCCCGTTTGGTCCCTCCTCTTCCGGTCGTGCGTGTCTTTGTTCATATTCCTAAAATACTAACTCTACATCTACAGTACAGTCTCGCGTTACCAGACTGTTGACTCTCGCAATTTCCAAATGCTTCATCATGCAGTCTGGATCAAGCCTTTTCACACCTAAGCGCAAAACGGTTTTGCGCCGCGGACAGAAGAAGCTGTGCGGCGTGTGCGCAGCTGGTTTTTAGACAGCTGGTGAATGGGAATTAAGCTCCACCTCCGCGGACGATTGACTAGTAGGAGAGCGCTTCCGGGAATCTGGCCGTCGCGCAAGTCGTCCGTGGAAGTGGAGCTTAATTCCCATCCACCAGCGACGGACAGATTCCCGGAAACGCTCTCCTCCGCGTCAGTCAGCCGCGGGGGTGGAGCTTCTTTTCCATCCACCAGCTGTTTAAAAAGCCTGAATGACGTCGGGCGTCAGCTTCATCTGTCCGTGGCTGTGCGCTAAGGTGTGCCTGCGCTGATAGTGTGGCAGCACCTACAATGGAAGAGCTGTCATGCGTAAAGCGATAAAGCGGAAGTGGAGCCTCCTCCCCGCTTCCGTTTCGTCTTTACAGTCGCGGAAATTTATTCTAAATAGAAATCATCTAAGCATATAGCTTGTTGCTTAGCAGAAAATAAAATACGAAAATAAAATGTAAAGATATTTTAAAATATATTTCCGTGAACGGAAATGACAGCTTCCTTACTCAGCTCATGGGGGCTATAGTTCCAGACTCGATATAGCATTTGGAGATTGTGGAATAGTTGTCTGGCTACGCGAGACTACATCTACAGTAACAGGAACAGATTCTTCCGCGGAGCTCTGAATCTGTCTTTCTTGAGAGATTAGATGGAGCTGGTCTGAAGGTCAAATTGAATATAGTACCGAAGTACCTAGACGTCACTTTTTCATCCCCTGCTGGGAATAACATTGGGATATTTAAAAAAAAATCGTCTCATAGCCTATAAGCATTGTGGTCCAAACCAACTGTCTCTGCGATATTGCCAGGGAGGGGGCTATCGTTTATGATAGTCAGTCATTTATATTTGATACAGTCTGTTTCTGGCGGAAATTGAATTCATTTGGTGGTGGTAGTAACGTTAGCGTTTTCTCACCGTCCGTCAGTTGATGCTTTATATCCATATATGATTCAAGCCGACGGGATAAGTTTATTTAGGGTGTTCAGTGCAGTTGGAATGTCAGAGACGTTGAGGTATGTGTGGTATTCCATGTGTTTTACATTCTGTGGACTGTTGGGCCAAGTGTGTATTCTTTGTTCTTTGAGCAGAACAAACATGGTGTGTGTGTGTGTGTGTGTGTGTGTGTGTGTGTGTGTGTGTGTGTGTGTGTGTGTGTGTGTGTGTGTGTGTGTGTGTGTGTGTGTGTGTGTGTGTGTGTGAGTGAGGTGAGAGGTGAGCTGAGAGGTGAGCAGGCCAGCCCAGCACTGTTTACTGTGCGCACGTGTACATGTGTGCGTGCGTGTGTCCACATCCAGGGACAAAAGCTGCTCCGCTCATGCCGTCATGTGTGGACAAACCTGTGTGGTCTGTCTGTCTGTCTGTCTGTCTGTCTGTCTGTCTGTCTGTCTGTCTGTCTGTCTGTCTGTCTGTCTGTCTGTCTGTCTGTCTGTCTGTCTGTCTGTCTGTCTGTCTGTCACCCTCGCTTGCCTTCCCTCTTGTCCTTCCAGTATAGTTCTTGTGCGTCTCCCTCTCTCTCTCCACATCCATCCATCTATCTATCTGCCCCCCCCTCCCTCCCCCCGGTCCCGCAATCTCCCCGTGCAGGCTCTCTTTTTCGTAGCAAACCTTTCTCTCATTCATAATTGAGGCTTGTTTTTTTTACTCCCCCCCCCCCCTCCCCCCTCCCAGTCTCAGAATAAAGAAGGGTGTGTGTGTGTGTGGTGTGTGTGTGTGTGTGTGTGTCTGTGTGTGTGTGTGTGTGTGTGGGGGGGGAACGGATCTTGTGAATTTTTAATAAGTGGACATGAAATATGCATCATCAGTCATATCTGCGAGGCGTAGAAACCTGGTCAGCTGCTGGCAGGACACGGCGCTGACAGTCACGGCATGCACGATGCCGCTTGTGCCAGAACCGCGTATATATCGCCAGCGTCGGGCGCGAAAACTCATATGTCCTTTTATACATTCCAGAGCAGTCTCTCTCTACGTTCCGAAGGTGCTAACAAATATCAAAAAAAGAAAAGAAAGGCAATAAATAAGTGGGGCGGGGTAGAACAGTGTCTATCAAACTTTCCCGTTAAAGTCTAGTGATTGAAACAATGTTTTGAAAAAAGTTTTTCTTTCAGAAGAGAAGATTTTGTTCCAAATGTTCCAAACATTTTGCAAGTGTTGTTGCACCGACAATTTCAAGCTTTGAATCTTGCATAATGAATGAATTTAAATTTTTTCATGAATTGCATTTTTATAGAGCTTTTCCAATTGCTCAAAGCGCTTTACAACGGTTCATACATTGGAAGGTGAAGCGGCGAACAGTCGAGGCCAGCGTCCTCACTTCCCACATTCACACACCAATGGTGGCGAGCTCACACCGACCGACTCATTGTGGGGTTCAGTGTCTTGCCCAAGGACACTTTGACATGTGGACAGGAGGAGCCGGGATTCGAACCGCCGACCCAAGGATCATTGGACGACCTGCTCTAGTATACCTCCTGAGCCACAGCCGCCCAGATAATAAGTAAGTACGCATAAGTACGTATGATGATGATGATGTATTGACCCACATGACGTCACAGGGAACCTAAAAAGTCTATGTGGAATAAACAAACAAACAAACAAAGTATGGGCAATAGTTATAGTAAGGGCAACCACACAACTAAGTGACCCTCAGGTCAGGTATAGGTTATTCTACAACACGTCGTTAAGAGGAAGCAATCTGATTGGTTGAAACAGCCTTCTAGCCGTGGATCAAACCAACACCATTCACCACCTAGCCCTGGGCCTAATCACATTGAATAAATCACTCCGCACCTCTCGCGCACTTGATTAGACCCATATCAACAGCTGCGCGCCTGCGTCACTCGTAGCCTAGTCATACTAGAGGGAAATTCAAACATCCAGCACCCCGTTCAGAAATGGATTATAGTGTTAATTTTGATTTATTGGGTGGACTTACTTGCGATGAATGGTTGAAAGAAGAGGAAGAGAAGGAGAACGCAAAACCAAACGAGAGATATGTTGCATTGTCAAATGAAGAGCTCGACAACTTGGAGAAGTCTAGGAATGAAGTCAGTATACAGCTAGGTCAACTACTTGGGCTGTGAAGTGTTTCCGGGACTATTTGATAAACAAAAAACAAGACGTGGATTTTGCAACTATTACAAAAGAGCATCTCAACAGCATTCTCCGAGAGTTTTATGACTCGGTTAGAAATGGCCAGGGTAAACACTACTCCCTCAGTAGCTACGTTGGGTTGAGAGCTGGCATTAACCGTTTCATCAACGACCCTCCTCTTAGCCGGGCATGGTGTATTATGAAGGACAACGAATTCACAACGGCAAACAATGTCTTTAACGGAATGATAAAGTCTCTGAGGAGAGCAGGGCATGACAAAACTGAACATAGACCCGCAATTACCGAAGAGGACCTGAAGATAATACGGAGCTCGGAGGCTATGAACACAAACACACGACGGGGCTTGGTAAATAAAGTGTGGTTCGACATCCAACTTCATTTCGGGAGGAGAGGAAAGGAGCGTCTTAGGAGTCTTCTACCACATTCATTCATTATCAAACGAGATACAACAGGTAGGTTAATCAAATAGCTAAGCTGTCGTTGCATATAAAAAATGTAGAAAACATGATCAAACATCCTCCTAATCAGTCCCATTTTCTTTTTAAAGGCGCAAAATATGTGACACTTTCCTTCAATGAAGAAACAAAGAACCACAAGCAACATTATGAAAGGGATCGTCAAAGCAGAAGAGGCTGTATGTTTGAAGACCCTGGGAATCCATTGTGTCCAGTTGCATCATTTGAAAAATACCTATCTAAAATGCCCAAAAAGGCTAAGGCGTTTTATCTCCATCCAAAGAGAGCAGCACAGCTAGATGAATGTGATGTGTGGTACTCATTGGAACCAATGGGTGTAAATTACCTGAGTTCCATGCTAAAACGTATCTGCGAGCAAGCGGGCACATCCATGATTTACACAAATAACAGCATCAGAAGCACTACCATTCAGAAACTGGCTGAGTGTGGGATGGAAGCCAGAGAAATAATGTCTGTTAGCGGACACAAGTCAGAGAGTTCTTTACACAGCTACTGGGCACCTTCTCTCGATAACAGAAAGCAGTGGAGCAATGCGCTAGGTGGGGGAAACTGCTCTACAGCCTCACCGGCTGCTAAACGACAGAGATCCAGCATGGATTTAATGGACAGCACCGCTGCTTTCACCAACTGTGCCTTTAATGGGAGTGTGCAATTTAACGTCTATAAATAGGTGAATACTGTATACTAGTAAGCCTATCCTCATGTAAAAAAGAAACTCCAAAAAACTGGTGTATTGTAACCTAAATGGCATTGCTTAAAATAAAAGGAATAACTGTTTAAAAATGTGCTTTATTTCACTCATACTGAATAAGTAGCCTGCTGTGTTACTGTATGTACTGTTAGTAAAAAGTTACGTAATTATTTACAATATTGTCGTGGTAACAGGCAGCCCGGTGTATTTTATACGTTGTGGTACAACGGTATCGCGCAACGGAAATAGCCGATCTACAAGTTCACAACGCGACGAGTTGTAAGCTAGCTTGTATATCAGTTATTTGGGTAACGCGACACGGTCATACGACGACGCATATCTTGAATTCCTCCCCGGGCCGGCATTGACAGCTCAGCTGTGTTGATTAGACAGAGCCTCAGAGCGCAGCTACTTGAATCAAAAGGGACTATTTTATGTCTACTTCAGTGACATTTGTGGTCGTAGTGACTACATCTGTCATTAAAAAAATATACTTTTTCAGCGATTTTCTTAGTTTTAAGGGTAACTGTTGTAGAATTGCAATATTACACGAGAGGGTGTTGTTTAACGTGATTATTGCGACTTCAGTGATGCTTGCGGAACTCGACTTCGTCTCGTTCCTGACCGCATCACTGTCGTGGCAATAATCACGTTAAACAACACCCTCTCGTGTAATATTGCTTAATTAGATTTAGGCCCATTGTTTACCTCGTATAGGCTAATCAGTTTCAAATGTACAGAATCTTATTTAGATAGCAGGTTGTTGTAGACAGATGCCAGGTTCATTGTAGCCTACCTGGTATCCTATAGTTTTAAATGTACAGAATGGTATTCAGATATAGGGGACTGCCCATAACTCTGACATTCCATACACACGATAGTATTGATTTCAGCTGTTACAATTCCAAACCCGCTTTAATTACTTCATGACTATAGTATTAAATGACTAGTACGTATTGTCTTTTTGTGTCCAATGTAGTTATGTTAACAGTTCATAAAGTTAACTAAATACAATTGAAATTCAATAAAAATGTTATTTTTCAGGATTCCAATTAAAAAATAGCAAAATATTATTCAGGCTATTTTTGCTATGACAGTAATATGCAATGTGGCCCTCTGGGTGATTGTGGAAATATAGTGGCCCTCTCCATCGTCAAAGTTGCCCACTCCTGACCTATGTTATTGACAGTTCATGTCTACTCTGGTCTAGTGTGTTGATCTCTGATATACTGATTATTCTGTATAAGAGTGTCTGATAAATGCCTACATTGTAAATTGTACTTCAATCCGAATGTATAGGCAAGATTCACAGTGTCACAGTGTGAAAAACATCCCAGTCCTAAAAGCGCACACACGCACGCACATTGCACTTGCACGCACACACACGCACAAAAACATAATAAGGGAACCGTTGCTGTCAGGTGGGGGAGGGGGACGAGACAAAGACATTGATTGGTTGAGACATTTGTGAATAATCATATTCGCACAACGACCAGAAAATGATGTGAATTCCAGAGGAGTGTTGGACGCACCACCTCCCTGCGTGATGATTGGAGGTTCTTTTACCCGCCTGCCTATAGTTTCAGTCGTATTTATAGTCATCTGAAACGTTTTAGTGTCAGTATAGTTTTACTTGACTAAATATTATTCAAATTCTGTCGACTACATTTATGGCTGATTTATTCGACAAAAACTTTATCCTGGCGTTGGCGGGAATGCAAAGTCATGCCTAACTGGCTCATCTGCAAGATCACAGCGTGTAAGGGCCTACTAATAGTTAATAAAATATGGGAATACATTTCTTAATACCAATAATTTTCTCCGCAAATGTGTTGGTAAGGGCAGGATCCTTAAGGATCGGGAGGCCCCGTTCATGACGTCATCATTTTTATAATTAATAATTATATATATATTTATATATATACATTTATATAAAATTTATTTTATTTTTTACTTTACTTATAAAAAAACCTGGCAACCCGCGCCCCGCAGTCATTTTCCGCAAACCTGAGCGGGGCTCCCTAGCCTGCTGGAGGGGCTCCCATCATCCCATGCACCCTCGAGAGAAAAAAAAAGGAAAATAAATGCAGCCTTGAGCCTACCAATGTTAATTGTGGTCTTGTGGAGCTTGATCACCTCCTCCTCCTTTCCCCAAATTGCCGATCCACATTATTTTGGATGTAAACTGTGCAACTTTTAGTTGATCGGTTTTGCGGATCAGTGAATTTTTCTCCAGGGAGACTCGAGGCCCGTTTCAATTGAAACGATTGAAACATATATAAGGCCGCCACTGGGTAAGGGTGTCTAATATATGACCTTCGTCAGGCAGCCTCTGTAGACATTTTTAAAGCTCAGCTCAAGACCCACTTCTACAACATTGCCTTTAATTGATCTTGTATTTTTTATTTTTCATGTCCTCACTGTACTGCATTACTGCTTGTTTTTTAATGTCGTTGCCTTGCTTTTCTTTTATTCTCCATTGTTCTGTAAAGCACTTTGAGCTGCATTTCATGTCATGAAAGGTGCTATACAAATAAAGTTTTATTATTATTATTATTATTATTATTATTATTATTATTATATATATCCCACATTGTTTTCTATTCAACCAACCTAGGGGCATTTTTGACAGCTGCTGAAAGTTGGGGTACCATCAACAACCAATACAATTGCCCAAATGTACCCAAATGGGCTGACCTCATCACATTTGTTGATGACGGCTATGGCCGTTTTTAGCCCAATGAGTGTTTTTCGTGCAAAACTAATGCTTGGAATGGATTCAGAATCATGAAAACCCCCCTATTGACACATTAGCCCCATATGTGCCCTCTCCCTACGCACATTCTGTAGCTCCGAGATGAGGTCACACACTGGGCCCCTCCCACCGCGTTTCAGAAACGGCGCACGTTTCCACAAACATAGTTTCTTATCCTTACCAGACCATTAATCCAAAACGTGTAGGGCCGATGCAGGTTTACACTAATTAAAATTTAGGATCGGCCCAGAAAATCCAACTCGCCATTTTGAACTGAGCCTTTACGTCCCGTCTTTTGTCAGTCGCTTCCATGTTTATCAAGGAAGTGTGCGTGTGCGCGTGCATGTCGAGTGAACTGAAGTCGGTTGGAAATTGTTCGACCAGGGGAGGCGCCGGGGAGGCGCTAAAGCTTTTAAACTTCCTTGATAAACATGGAAGTGACTGACAAAAGACGGGACGTAAGGGCTCAGTTCAAATGGCGAGTTAGATTTTCTGGGCCGATCCTAAGTTTGAATTAGTGTAAACCTGCATCGGCCCTACACGTTTTGGATTAATGGTCTGATAAGGATAAGACACGATGTTTGCGGAAACTTGCGCCGTTTCTGAAACGCGGTGGGAAGGGCCCAGTGTGTGACCTCATCTCGGAGCTACAGAATGAGCGTAGGGAGAGGGCACATATGGGGCTATTGACACATATGCTATACTTAATGAAATTTAGAACATTTTGCCTTATATTGGTTGTTAATGGTACCCCAACTTTCAGCAGCTGTCAGAAATTCCCCTAGGGTGGTTGAATAGAAACCAATGTGGGATATGTTAGTAGACACCTTTACAAACACATTGTTGAAGAAAATTCTTGGTAAGAAATGTATTCCCAGATTTTACATTATTCTGATAATATTCTTTGACTATATAACACCTGTGTGCAACCAAGCATAGTCCCTCCCTAACATTTTAGTCTACTGGCAGTTTGAATTTGTTGAAGAAATTGTCAATAGTGTAAAGAAAAAGTAGGCGACAAACTAGAGATGTCCCGATGTCCGATCGGTATCGGAAAATAATCGGTATCGGCGAATATGCTACCACCGATCCGACACAGGGGTAAGGGGTTGACACTATGGCAGGTAAATAAAATGTTGGGGCATGTGGAGTTTGCTTTAGATTTGCCCAAACGGCAAGTGCACATAGTGAGGAGTCTGCTATAAACACAACACGATATATAGCTAGATAGCTATAAACACAACACGAGATATATAGCTATATAGCTATGAAGTATAAACGGTGCCGTGTCATTAGTCAGAAGGTTCATTGTTCCGAAATTACTATCCCTATCTCTAACCCTAACCTAAACCTAACCGCAAGCACGGGAGCAAACCTAAACCTAACCGCAAGCACGGGAGCAGTGCATGTTCGGACTAACGGGACTTCGGATCTATGGGTAGTTCCCGTATAAACACAACACGAGATCACAACACTGGTATCGGTATTCGGTATTGGTATCGGCTAACAGAAATTGTGGTATCCGGATCGGATCAGGAATGGGACATCCCTGTGACAAACATTTTTCATCATAGATTTGGTCTACAAAAACATCCATCATACAGTCACTGGTTCTCTCACGTCGTGTAATGGGAATTATGAAAACGAGAATACTACACTGTTCTAAATACTACGGTATTATATGAGTCATCCAGTTCTAGCTTTCATTGTATTGAGAAGCAAAAGGCTTTCACCTGTTGGTTGTCTGTCAGACGAACTATTCTTATATAGATCCTTGTTTGACTATATATGTCCACTAAACCACACCTCCAGTGTATTTATGGTCTCTTGTTGTTATAAAAGGAGGCTGCGTTGCACGCAGTCTCCCTGGGCTGGTCCGGAAGCCCTTGTATTAAAAAGAACACTGATTCATTCCACTCTACCTTGTATTTCTTTACAGACTGTTGCCTCTTGCAATTTTTAAATGCTTCCATCATACAGTCTGGAGAACGGAAGCTCTGCTCATGAGTGAAATATAATGCGGTAGTGGAGCCTCCTTCCCACTTGTATATATATACATTACAGTTTTACAGTTTCATCTTTATCCTAATATGAATCGAAATCATCTAAGCATATATAGGCCTGCCTGACTTCATGACTGTCTGGTGTCTGCCTGCCTGCCTGCATGCCTGCCTCCCCCTCCCACTCTGTCTTTTGGACAGCATTATATTATATTATATCTCCAGGTATTAGGGTTATAGATTTATGCGTCCATCAGCAGCAGAGAGCGGGGTGGTGGCGGTGGCGGTGCAGCGCAGGTATTTCCACCGCCATGCGCCACTGGCTACAGTGTGTCATGGTGATGAGCAGAACGCGCTCAGCTGTGTGGCGTGGGGTGTGCGGGTGCACATGCACGCACGCACGCACACGCACACACACACACACACAGCCAGCGCCCCCGAATCCGTTTTTTACGAGAACATACGTCTGGGGAAGTGACAGGAAGACCTGACACCATGCGCTGATCTCTGTCATAAATTTAAGCATAACCATCCCCCCCACCACAAGGGCTGTATCTCCTGTCATACATACCCCCCCACCCCCAGCACCACCACCACCCCTGCCATCAGTGTTGCCAAGTTTACTTATTATAAGCACGACTTTGGACTTTGGTCTCCAACCACCTCCTTTTTTGGATTATTGGCTCAGGAATGAAACCTCCCCCCCCCCAAAAAAAAATACCTACCCGTAATATCACAAAAACCATGCCAGTAAAGCCAATAAGCTGCACTGATCTTACATTTGTGGGACTGTGGAGGAGCCATGAAAAACCACCAGCTGCAGTGTAGAAATGTCTCCACGGTGAAGCCACCGGCTGCACAGTGACATCCATAAGGCCACCGCCATGACAGCGTCCTGTAGCATCCTCTCTGTCTTCATTCCCTTTCCCTCTCCCGGCGAAATGAAGTCCTAATAAGGAATTGATTTTTATTATTATTTCAGATGGGGAGTGGCCATTAGAGAGCGTGACCTCCTGACCTCATGGATCACGGTATAGGCGTGGCAGGAGGAGGAGGAGGAGGAGGCGGCCGATCCCTTTCCTGACAATCGATTATCTTTTTGGACGCAGCGAAGCCTTCATAACCCGGGCGGCGGGCGGGGCGGATCCCCCTCCTCCCGTTCCAGGGGCCCCCAGAGGTGTCATCTGTGTGTCAGTGTCTCAGACTGGAGACAACAGGACATCCTCGGGCCCCCCACCATGCACATCGCCACCCCCAACCCCCATGCTCCCCCACCCAGCAAAAATTCACCCCTATTCAGTGAAATGGCGTGGAAAATGTCAGACGGACGGACAGACAGACATGTCCTCCTCCTCTTGCTCCTCCTGATCCTCTTCCTCCCTGTTCCTATTCTCCCGCGTCTTCGTCTTCCTCCTCTTCCTCCTCTTCTTCCTCCTCCTCATGAATAATTCAGTGTTTCTATCACAACAGACTGAGCTCTGAGCAGAGAGCCCGGCAGTCTGTTAATATAAAAGAAACTCTGCTGCTTGCTGCTTCCTCCAGGCGCACGCACACACACACACACACACACACACACACACACACACACACACACACACACACACACACACACGCACACACACATGCACACGCACACACACACACACACACTCAGTCATCTAGTTATATGATTTATTCAGTTCGTTCAGGGCCAGGCCAGGCATCCACTTGATGAAACTCCCTGATGGACGGAGGATGTGTTGGGAATGTTTTCCTGTTTTTTTTCATTCTTGTCAGGGAGGAGGAGGGGGGGCGCGGGGGCAGCACTGTGATTCATTAAGAACCATCACTGCGATGCATTAAGAACCACCATCACTGTGATTCAGTTCTTTAAGAACCATCACTGTGATTCACTTCATTAAGAACCATCACCGTGATTCAGTTCTTTAAAAACCATCACTGTGATTCAGTTCTTTAAGAACTATCACTGTGATTCAGTTCTTTAAGAACCAACATCACTGTGATTCACTTAATTAAGAACCATCACTGTGATTCATTTCTTTAAGAACCAACAGCACTGTGATTCAGTTCTTTACGAACCAACAGCACTGTGATTCAGTTCTTTAAGAACCAACAGCACTGTGATTCAGTTCTTTACGAACCAACAGCACTGTGATTCAGTTCTTTACGAACCAACAGCACTGTGATTCAGTTCTTTAAGAACCAACAGCACTGTCATTCAGTTCTTTACGAACCAACAGCACTGTGATTCAGTTCTTTAAGAACCAACAGCACTGTCATTCAGTTCTTTACGAACCAACAGCACTGTGATTCAGTTTTTTACGAACCAACAGCACTGTGATTCAGTTCTTTAAGAACCAACAGCACTGTGATTCAGTTCTTTAAGAACCAACAGCACTGTGATTCAGTTCTTTAAGAACCAACAGCACTGTGATTCAGTTCTTTAAGAACCAACAGCACTGTGATTCAGTTCTTTAAGAACCAACAGCACTGTGATTCAGTTCTTTACGAACCAACAGCACTGTGATTCAGTTCTTTACGAACCAACAGCACTGTGATTCAGTTCTTTACGAACCAACAGCACTGTGATTCAGTTCTTTAAGAACCAACAGCACTGTGATTCAGTTCTTTAAGAACCAACAGCACTGTGATTCAGTTCTTTACGAACCAACAGCACTGTGATTCAGTTCTGGTGGCTCCCTCTGAGGCCCGACCGCCACCAAGCAACTCACAGTTTACAATATATAATGATATTATCATACTTAGGGGGTCATGATTGTGGAGATGTAGGCCTACATTAATTAATTTTAGTTTTTGTCGTTGAACAGTGGAATATGTGAATACTTTTTTTTATTCTGTTTTGAAGTTGCACACAGATAAATACCTAAATACACAAAGGAATTACATATTTATTCATAGAATATTTAATAACTTTATACTTTCCAAACGAACATTAGTGGAAATAGCCGTTCTACAGATCTACAAGCTCACATCACAGCTTGTTGTGAGCTTGTAGATCTGCTACGTCCACTATTTTTTAACATTGTTCCAATGTGGAAACGATTATTATGACGATGATGCAAGCAAAGATCATTTCAATTATGTTATAAATTGTCTTTCTGTTCCCATAGCATTGGGATATTCTGTTTCACACTGTTCTAACATGACAAAACAGTAAACACATAACACTATACAGTATACAACATAACATAAAGACAATAAATGGAAGTCCACAAAGGAATACACAAGCCAACATATCAGTGAAATAGTCTGTTATGGCTGAATGGACAAAAGTTCTACTAAAAACTTGCCATTTTAAAGTTCGTCATCTTCGTCAATCAATAGCATGATTGTAAGGTGACGGTTGAGGGGATGGTGAGTGTCATTTTTACCATTGGGAGTGCTAAGCGAGAGTGCTTTTACCAGATTTCTCAGAGGTGACTTGAAGTGACTGTAAACATGAACGCTAATCAATAGACAACAGGGTAAATAGTCAATAGTCATAAATGGTGCATTTATATAGCGCATTTATCCAAGGCGCTTTACATAGATTGTACATTACATTCACCCATTCACACACACATCCATACACCGATGGCGGTAGAAACCATGCAAGGCAGCAACCAGCACCAAGAGCAATTAGGGGTTCAGTTGTCTTGCTCAAGGACACTACGACACTAACACTGGGGTGTCACGGTAGCAGAATGACTGAACCCAAATGCAGAGGCAGAGAGCATGAAAGTTCAAATTAACTGATTTATTGTACCAAACACGGTCAAGCATACAACATAAGGTTAGCAGTAGCTGCATGTAGAAAATGAGGAAATGCCAAAAAAGCTGAACATACAGAAGCACAAAAATCAGAATGTCCAAAAGTGCAAACATTAAAAAATACACAAGGCAGAGATAAGTCCAAACAGGGAACCAGCAACTCCAAGAACAACACAGGAAACAAAGACTTATGTTCTGACAGTGTGAGTGTGGCATGAGTCCAGTTTTATAGTGAGCAGGTTGATTGTGGAAGTGTTCACAGGTTTGTATTGTGGGCATGGCTGGGGATGGAGTGGGAACAGGTGTGTGACAAATGACTGAGGGTAGGAATGGAGAGTGGGAGTGGCTGACAGGGAGACATGGTCTGCGGACCATGACATGGGGGAGTCCGGGTTCGAAATGGCAACCTTGCGGTTTCCATCCAGCCACTCACCCCTGAGTCACCGCCACCCTAGAGTGCAAAGAACAATGTAGTGCCTCAAAGACACTATCAGGTAAACAATGCCAATGGTGTGCATGTGTTTGGTCTGACATACTAACAGTCCGACAGTCATGAGTCCGACACCCTACCCAAAACCCAACCCTAAACTTGCCACAGCCACAGGTTAGTTTAGTTGTAACCTGCCATGCATGTCGGCATGTCAGTTCCCACAGGCATTTAGTCCGACAATACCGTCGCTCTGGACATTTGCGGCCGTTTATACAACTAACCTGTGGCCGGGTTAAAATCAATCACATACATTGAATATATTTTTTAAACATTGTATCATGGTTAAAGGATAATAACATAACAAGGAAGTATATTCATTTCTATTATTGGATGATACAGTACGATGACAAGAGCCCCCCTCACTTCACACAGGTGTAATTTTAACATTGTTGGGCCGGGCAGGGCGTAAATTGTGCGCTAATTAGTAATGCCAGGCGGGGCCTTGGGCCAGCCCAGTTAGGGCCCAGGGAGAGCCGGGCCTTACTTTTTGGGCCTGCCGGGCGCCACCGCGCTAATAACTTTTGGGGCATCAGTCTCTGATGGCGTGACTGATGGCGTTTATTCCTCAGCTTGGAAGCCATGGTAGAGATTGTGAGGAGCGTTGTCCAGGATAGGGGAGGGAGTCTAGGACGTGTGGAGTGTTTCAGGGAGGGGAGAAGAGTCTAGGTCTAGGTCTTGTGAAGCGTTGTCCAGGGTGTGTTAGGGAAGGATATACATTGATTGATTGATATCTTTGTTGGTCATGAAAACACCCACCATAATCAAACAGCTATCGCAAAAAAGCTCACGGCTTGTTTCCATTGAGGTTTGTGAATTAGCTTGTACAGCATTCCTGTGTTAGCTGATCTGAGTGACCAGCAGGAGTTCGAGGGGTTGTACTGTAGGTTGTAGGGGTGCCATGCCTTTGGTAGACGACCGCGTAGGCCGACATCAGTGTTTTGTACTCGGTGCAGGCAGAAACTGGGTGCCAATGAATGAAGGCAACGGAAAGGGGACGAGATGTATGGATGCTTGAATGATGTGAGGCTGTTTTGTACTTTGCAGGCACAATGGGGATAGGCTCATTCTTCAAACTGCACTCGCCTGCACTCACACTGGACACAATGTAATGAGCTGCTATATCGCTTAATGGCTGCTCGATAATATGGCTCATAAGAAGAAGTGATGGACTGTGTGTGTGTGTGTGTGTGTGTGTGTGTGTGTCAGACTGCCATCATCATCATGATTGGTCAGCCCCAGAGCCGCTCGCTGTTCATAACTGGAATTACAATCTAATGACGTGGAAATACCCTCGTAATGGTCTGTCTGTCTGTCTGTCTGTCTGTCTGTCTGTCTGTCTGTCTGTCTGTCTGTCTGTCTGTCTGTCTGTCTGTCTGTCTGTCTGTCTGTCTGTCTGTCTGTCTGTCTGTCTGTCTGATTGTATACAACTGTATTCAGTTGTATACAAATGCAACTGAACACAGTTGTATTTGTGTGTATAGACTAGTCATTGGTTAGACCAGTCATTAGTCCTACATCTACAACCTATCTCAAACCCTCACCCTAAACCTAACCTCCCACGGGGCAGCACACCTAAACCTAACCTTAACCCATGTCTAACCAATGACTAGTCTAAACTAAGTATGCACCCCGTAAGTATGCACCCTGTATGTATTTATTGTTTCCACCATGCAGAAGTAAGGCATGGGGAGAGAGTATGTGTTGCACTCCGTCCGTGTGTGTGTACAGCTAATCTCCGGCACCGTTAACCCGGTGAGTGCCAAATTTGATGAATGAAATGAGGTGACGGATGACATTCTATACCCATCTCCACCAATGAAGCGACTGATGACATGCTAGAATGACCCCCACCAATGAGGTGACAGATGACATTAGAATAATCTCCACCAATGAGGTGACAGATTAAATTAGAATCATCTCCACCAAATGAGGTGACAGATGACATTCTAGAATCACCTTCACCAATGCGAGTGACAGATGACATTCTAGAATCACCACCACCAATGAGGTGACAGATGACTTGGCGCTCGGAGCAGTGCTGTCTCTCTCCGTCCAATCGGTGAGAATGTCATTATAGCTGGCGGTCGTTAGCAACTGGCCTAATTAAATGATTCAAGTCATTTACAGGATAATCTGCCCGGGTCACCTTGGTGTGGAGTTTACTGTCTCTGGAGATGGAACCCTGTATATCCCCGTTTCAACTTACAGAAGATTTATTTTCATGAATTAATGCCCCTAGAAAATTAGAAATAAAATACAACAATCAATTATTATTGATTGATTATCAAGTGATAGTGTAAATGAGTGTGTGTTGTTTTCTTTAATAAATATTGAACCGGTGAAAAGTATAAACAAGATCATGTGACTAAAATGACTACATTGGATGCACTGGAACACACAAGGGTGATATTCATGTACATAAGTTAGTCATCATTTGCTGCTCGGTTGCCACGACGAAAATGCCAGGACAGCACAAGTCATCAGCCACACTGTCCGTCCATCCGTCCTCTGTCTCTCTCTCTCTCTCTCTCTCTCTCTCTCTCTCTCTCTCTCTCTCTCTCTCTCTCTCTCTCTCTCTCTCCAGTAGACGCAGAGGGGTGTAAATCTGGGACACTAGTCCAGGACAAGAGGCAAATAGGAGGTGTGTGTGTGTGTGTGTGTGTGTGTGTGTGTGTGTGTGTGTGTGTGTGTGTGTGTGTGTGTGTGTGTGTGTGTGTGTGTGTGTGTGTGTGTGTGTGTGTGTGTTGTGTTTGTGTGTGTGTGTGTGTGGGGGGTGCACTCGTTTGAGTTGGAGTGATGGATTAATGAGGCATGGCCTTGTGTGTGTCAGTGTGCGACGTGTCAGTATGTGTGTGTGTGTGTGTGTGTGTGTGTGTGTGTGTGTGTGTGTGTGTGTGTGTGTGTGTGTGTGTGCGTGCGTGCGTGTGCCAGCTGTCTGTCATGCATGTGCTTCCTCCTCCCTCAATGAGCTCCAATGAATTTCTACCGGTCTGTTTACTGCTATAGATTTACTGCTAAACATGTCCTCTCTGTCCCCATAGTACATTATACTGGACACATACATGTCCACTCTGTCCCCATAGTACATTATACTGGACACCTACATGTCCTCTCTGTCCTCATAGTACATTATACTGGACACCTACATGTCCTCTCTGTCCCCATAGTACATTATACTGGACACCTACATGTCCTCTCTGTCCCCATAGTACATTATACTGGACACCTACATGTCCTCTCTGTCTGTCCCCATAGTACATTATACTGGACACCTACATGTCCTCTCTGTCTGTCCCCATAGTACATTATACTGGACACCTACATGTCCTCTCTGTCCCCATAGTACATTATACTGGACACCTACATGTCCTCTCTGTCTGTCCCCATAGTACATTATACTGGACACCTACATGTCCTCTCTGTCCCCATAGTACATTATACTGGACACATACATGTCCTCTCTGTCCCCATAGTACATTATACTGGACACCTACATGTCCTCTCTGTCCCCATAGTACATTATACTGGACACCTACATGTCCTCTCTGTCCCCATAGTACATTATACTGGACACCTACATGTCCTCTCCTGTCCCCATAGTACATTATACTGGACACCTACATGTCCTCTCTGTCCCCATAGTACATTATACTGGACACCTACATGTCCTCTCTGTCCCCATAGTACATTATACTGGACACCTACATGTCCTTTCCTGTCCCCATAGTACATTATACTGGACACCTACATGTCCTCTCTGTCCCCATAGTACATTATACTGGACACCTACATGTCCTCTCCTGTCCCCATAGTACATTATACTGGACACCTACATGTCCTTTCCTGTCCCCATAGTACATTATACTGGACACCTACATGTCCTCTCTGTCCCCATAGTACATTATACTGGACACCTACATGTCCTCTCTGTCTGTCCCCATAGTACATTATACTGGACACCTACATGTCCTCTCTGTCCCCATAGTACATTATACTGGACACCTACATGTCCTCTCTGTCCCCATAGTACATTATACTGGACACCTACATGTCCTCTATGTCCCCATAGTACATTATACTGGACACCTACATGTCCTCTCTGTCCCCATAGTACATTATACTGGACACCTACATGTCCTCTCCTGTCCCCATAGTACATTATACTGGACACCTACATGTCCTCTCCTGTCCCCATAGTACATTATACTGGACACCTACATGTCCTCTCTGTCTGTCCCCATAGTACATTATACTGGACACCTACATGTCCTCTCTGTCCCCATAGTACATTATACTGGACACCTACATGTCCTCTCTGTCTGTCCCCATAGTACATTATACTGGACACCTACATGTCCTCTCTGTCCCCATAGTACATTATACTGGACACCTACATGTCCTCTCGGTCTGTCCCCATAGTACATTATACTGGACACCTACATGTCCTCTCTGTCCCCATAGTACATTATACTGGACACCTACATGTCCTCTCTGTCCCCATAGTACATTATACTGGACACCTACATGTCCTCTCTGTCCCCATAGTACATTATACTGGACACCTACATGTCCTCTCTGTCTGTCCCCATAGTACATTATACTGGACACCTACATGTCCTCTCTGTCTGTCCCCATAGTACATTATACTGGACACCTACATGTCCTCTCTGTCCCCATAGTACATTATACTGGACACCTACATGTCCTCTCTGTCTGTCCCCATAGTACATTATACTGGACACCTACATGTCCTCTCTGTCCCCATAGTACATTATACTGGACACCTACATGTCCTCTCGGTCTGTCCCCATAGTACATTATACTGGACACCTACATGTCCTCTCTGTCCCCATAGTACATTATACTGGACACCTACATGTCCTCTCTGTCCCCATAGTACATTATACTGGACACCTACATGTCCTCTCTGTCCCCATAGTACATTATACTGGACACCTACATGTCCTCTCTGTCCCCATAGTACATTATACTGGACACCTACATGTCCTCTCTGTCCCCATAGTACATTATACTGGACACCTACATGTCCTCTCTGTCCCCATAGTACATTATACTGGACACCTACATGTCCTCTCTGTCTGTCCCCATAGTACATTATACTGGACACCTACATGTCCTCTCTGTCTGTCCCCATAGTACATTATACTGGACACATACATGTCCTCTCTGTCCCCATAGTACATTATACTGGACACCTACATGTCCTCTCTGTCCCCATAGTACATTATACTGGACACCTACATGTCCTCTCTGTCCCCATAGTACATTATACTGGACACCTACATGTCCTCTCTGTCCCCATAGTACAT
Source organism: Protomyctophum parallelum (assembly GCF_964188405.1). NCBI lineage: Eukaryota > Metazoa > Chordata > Actinopteri > Myctophiformes > Myctophidae > Protomyctophum > Protomyctophum parallelum. The sequence goes on from NC_139700.1 coordinate 45,136,512, forward strand.
TATACTGGACACCTACATGTCCTCTCTGTCTGTCCCCATAGTACATTATACTGGACACCTACATGTCCTCTCTGTCCCCATAGTACATTATACTGGACACCTACATGTCCTCTCTGTCCCCATAGTACATTATACTGGACACCTACATGTCCTCTCTGTCTGTCCCCATAGTACATTATACTGGACACATACATGTCCTCTCTGTCCCCATAGTACATTATACTGGACACCTACATGTCCTCTCTGTCTGTCCCCATAGTACATTATACTGGACACCTACATGTCCTCTCTGTCCCCATAGTACATTATACTGGACACCTACATGTCCTCTCCTGTCCCCATAGTACATTATACTGGACACATACATGTCCTCTCCTGTCTGTCCCCATAGTACATTATACTGGACACCTACATGTCCTCTCTGTCCCCATAGTACATTATACTGGACACCTACATGTCCTCTCTGTCCCCATAGTACATTATACTGGACACCTACATGTCCTCTCTGTCCCCATAGTACATTATACTGGACACATACATGTCCTCTCTGTCCCCATAGTACATTATACTGGACACCTACATGTCCTCTCTGTCTGTCCCCATAGTACATTATACTGGACACCTACATGTTCTCTCTGTCCCCATAGTACATTATACTGGACACCTACATGTCCTCTCCTGTCCCCATAGTACATTATACTGGACACCTACATGTCCTCTCTGTCCCCATAGTACATTATACTGGACACCTACATGTCCTCTCTGTCCCCATAGTACATTATACTGGACACCTACATGTCCTCTCTGTCTGTCCCCATAGTACATTATACTGGACACCTACATGTCCTCTCTGTCCCCATAGTACATTATACTGGACACCTACATGTCCTCTCTGTCCCCATAGTACATTATACTGGACACCTACATGTCCTCTCTGTCTGTCCCCATAGTACATTATACTGGACACCTACATGTCCTCTCTGTCCCCATAGTACATTATACTGGACACCTACATGTCCTCTCTGTCTGTCCCCATAGTACATTATACTGGACACCTACATGTCCTCTCTGTCCCCATAGTACATTATACTGGACACCTACATGTCCTCTCTGTCCCCATAGTACATTATACTGGACACCTACATGTTCTCTCTGTCCCCATAGTACATTATACTGGACACCTACATGTCCTCTCTGTCCCCATAGTACATTATACTGGACACCTACATGTCCTCTCTGTCTGTCCCCATAGTACATTATACTGGACACCTACATGTCCTCTCTGTCTGTCCCCATAGTACATTATACTGGACACCTACATGTCCTCTCTGTCCCCATAGTACATTATACTGGACACCTACATGTCCTCTCTGTCTGTCCCCATAGTACATTATACTGGACACCTACATGTCCTCTCTGTCTGTCCCCATAGTACATTATACTGGACACCTACATGTCCTCTCTGTCTGTCCCCATAGTACATTATACTGGACACCTACATGTCCTCTCCTGTCCCCATAGTACATTATACTGGACACCTACATGTCCTCTCTGTCTGTCCCCATAGTACATTATACTGGACACCTACATGTCCTCTCTGTCCCCATAGTACATTATACTGGACACCTACATGTCCTCTCTGTCTGTCCCCATAGTACATTATACTGGACACCTACATGTCCTCTCTGTCCCCATAGTACATTATACTGGACACCTACATGTCCTCTCTGTCCCCATAGTACATTATACTGGACACCTACATGTTCTCTCTGTCCCCATAGTACATTATACTGGACACCTACATGTTCTCTCTGTCCCCATAGTACATTATACTGGACACCTACATGTCCTCTCTGTCCCCATAGTACATTATACTGGACACCTACATGTTCTCTCTGTCCCCATAGTACATTATACTGGACACCTACATGTCCTCTCTGTCTGTCCCCATAGTACATTATACTGGACACCTACATGTCCTCTCTGTCCCCATAGTACATTATACTGGACACCTACATGTCCTCTCTGTCCCCATAGTACATTATACTGGACACCTACATGTCCTCTCTGTCCCCATAGTACATTATACTGGACACCTACATGTCCTCTCTGTCCCCATAGTACATCATACTGGACACCTACATGTCCTCTCTGTCCCCATAGTACATTATACTGGACACCTACATGTCCTCTCTGTCCCCATAGTACATTATACTGGACACCTACATGTCCTCTCTGTCCCCATAGTACATTATACTGGACACCTACATGTCCTCTCCTGTCCCCATAGTACATTATACTGGACACCTACATGTCCTCTCTGTCCCCATAGTACATTATACTGGACACCTACATGTTCTCTCTGTCCCCATAGTACATTATACTGGACACCTACATGTCCTCTCCTGTCCCCATAGTACATTATACTGGACACCTACATGTCCTCTCTGTCCCCATAGTACATTATACTGGACACCTACATGTCCTCTCCTGTCCCCATAGTACATTATACTGGACACCTACATGTCCTCTCTGTCCCCATAGTACATTATACTGGACACCTACATGTCCTCTCTGTCCCCATAGTACATTATACTGGACACCTACACGTCCTCTCCTGTCCCCATAGTACATTATACTGGACACCTACATGTCCTCTCTGTCCCCATAGTACATTATACTGGACACCTACATGTCCTCTCTGTCTGTCCCCATAGTACATTATACTGGACACCTACATGTCCTCTCTGTCCCCATAGTACATTATACTGGACACCTACATGTCCTCTCCTGTCCCCATAGTACATTATACTGGACACCTACATGTCCTCTCTGTCCCCATAGTACATTATACTGGACACCTACATGTCCTCTCCTGTCCCCATAGTACATTATACTGGACACCTACATGTCCTCTCTGTCCCCATAGTACATTATACTGGACACCTACATGTCCTCTCTGTCCCCATAGTACATTATACTGGACACCTACATGTCCTCTCCTGTCCCCATAGTACATTATACTGGACACCTACATGTCCTCTCTGTCCCCATAGTACATTATACTGGACACCTACATGTCCTCTCCTGTCCCCATAGTACATTATACTGGACACCTACATGGACGCACACTGAAGGAGGAAAATATTTGTTTCTCCGCTTAGCTGAAAGGCTGTGTTCCCCCTCAAGGTGAGGGAGCCATGAGAGAAGATGCTCCCTTCTCACAGAGAGAGAGAGAGACACAGAGAGAGCAACAGCAACTTGATCTCCTGCACACTTTCTCCCAGACACGGGCCTTGACCATTAGCCTAAAGAAAACTGAAGTTATGATATTCCAAAAAAAGATCTAGTCCCCAACACCAACAATTTGTACTAAATACAACCACACTAGAACATGCAAATAACTATACCTATCTCGGCCTAAACATAAGCAGCACAGGTAACTTCCAACAAGCCGTAAACGACCTGAGAGACAAGGCAAGAAGCGCTTTCTATGCTACAGTATGCCATCAAAATAAACATTAAGTGAAACATCCCAATACAAATCTGGCTAAAGATACTAGACTCGGTTATAGAACCCATTTCCCTCTATGGTTGCGAAGTCTTGGGCCCACTTGCCGATCAAGAAGCGAAAATGGGATAAACACCAAATTGAAACTCTGCATGCAGAATTCTGCAAATCCATTCTCCGCATCCAACGGAAAACACCAAATAACGCATGCAGAGCAGAATTAAGACGATACCCACTAATTATCAAAACCCAAAAGAGAGCATTGAAATTCTATAAACACCTAAAGGAAAGTGAACTGGACACGCTCCACAAAAAGGCCCTCACACACAGTGAATCCCTGGAAAGATGTCCACTCAGCCAGCTATAGTTCTGGGACTAACACAAGCACAACCACCAGACAGAAAACAAACGGGACTACTTAATCATAAGGGAAAAAAAAGAAAGCTACGTATCTCACACACTGGAAAACATCTACTCAAAACCAACGCAAAATGGAATGCTATTTAGCTCTAAACAGAGAATACACAGTAGCAGAATAATTGAGCACAGTAACTGACCCAAAACTAAGGAAAACATTAACTCGATATAGACTCAGTGAACGCAGTCTTGCGATTGAGAAAGGCCGCCATAGGCAGACCTGGTTCCCAAGAGAGCACAGACTGTGCACCCACTGCACACAAAACGAGGTAGAGACTGAGCTACAATTCCTAACCGTCTGCCCACTGTACCAAGACATCAGAGACATATACTGTCCACTGTACCAAGACATCAGAGACATATACTGTCCACTGTACCAAGACATCAGAGACATATACTGTCCACTGTACCAAGACATCAGAGACATATACTGTCCACTGTACCAAGACATCAGAGACATATACTGTCCACTGTACCAAGACATCAGAGACATATACTGTCCACTGTACCAAGACATCAGAGACATATACTGTCCACTGTACCAAGACATCAGAGACATATACTGTCCACTGTACCAAGACATCAGAGACATATACTGTCCACTGTACCAAGACATCAGAGACATATACTGTCCACTGTACCAAGACATCAGAGACATATACTGTCCACTGTACCAAGACATCAGAGACATATACTGTCCACTGTACCAAGACATCAGATACATATACTGTCCACTGTACCAAGACATCAGAGACATATACTGTCCACTGTACCAAGACATCAGAGACATATACTGTCCACTGTACCAAGACATCAGAGACATATACTGTCCACTGTACCAAGACATCAGAGACATATACTGTCCACTGTACCAAGACATCAGAGACATATA
>NC_139700.1:45143831-45146331 GCF_964188405.1 Protomyctophum parallelum
AGGGTCTCAATTTGAACACTGACGCCTGTCAGTCACAATGTGGGACAGGGTCTCAATTTGAACACTGATGCCTGGCAGTCACAATGTGGGACAGGGTCTCAATTTGAACACTGATGCCTGGCAGTCACAATGTGGGACAGGGTCTCAATTTGAACACTGATGCCTGGCAGTCACAATGTGGGACAGGGTCTCAATTTGAACACTGATGCCTGGCAGTCACAATGTGGGACAGGGTCTCAATTTGTGGGACGCCTTAAATGAGGGACTGTCCCATGCAAAGGGGGACATCTGGTCACACTCGTATTCACTTGTGTGTGAGTGCGTGTGTGTGCGTGTGTGCGTGTGTGTGTGCGAAGCATGCGTGTGTGTGCGTGCGTGCAAGCGATCCGGGCATGCGTGCATGTGTGCGTGTGTGTGTTTGCATTGTAATGTGTGGGGCCTCTCAATGGATCAATTTTAATGAAGCTTCGATTGACTCCTATTTAAATCAGCCATGCTTGCGCGTGTGTGCGTGCGTGCATGTGTGCGTCCGTGTGCATGTGAGGGACCACCAGCTAGCTCGCTTGATGACCCTTATGATAAAGTTCAAAGGTCACACAACACCTCCCATCCCTGGCCAAAGAGAGGAAGAACCCATCTCTCTCTCTCTGTGTGTCTCTCTCTCTCTCTCTCTCTCTCTCTCTCTCTCTCTCTCTCTCTAGGGGTTAGGGTCATAGCTGAATGGGTAGAGAAGCTGCACAGAATTTGCCCCTAGGTTTGATTCCCATCCCTGGCTATGTGTCGAGGTGTCCATGAGCAAGACACACCTAGTACCTGTGGGCTCATCAGAACCACCGCTCAGCTGGGTAAACTATGAGATAGAATTTTAATTAAAATCCCCTGTTGGATTAACTGTCTGTCTCTCTCCCTCTCTCCCTCTCTCTCTCTCTCTCTCTCTCTCTCTCTCTCTCTCTCTCTCTCTCACTCTGTGTATAAATGGATCAGATCACAGTAAATGTGCTCTGCTGGTTTTTGAGGCAGGTTGCTCCACCATCTGTGTGGCTTCAGATGCCAACCCCCCTTCTCTCTCACACACACACACACACACACACACACACACACACACACACACACACACACACACACACACACACACACACACACACACACACACACACACACTGCATGGTATAGTGCTGTGGTGAATGTGGTGGAATGGAGGTGGAATGGAGTTGTCTGCAGCGGCTGTACTTTTAACCAAATGAACCCCAGTGGACCTGTTGGGGGACCTATACTGCCTCCTCCTATGGTTGGGAACATATTCTTTGTTTTATCTCACTACCCCTAGGGGCCATTAGTTCTTCCTTTTTTCATTAGCACTGTATTGTGACATATTTTCTACATTTGTGTCAACTTTATTGGCATGTATGGCAGTAGCCTGGCTTTGCCAGAGTAGACACATTACGTGGATTACTGGATTCACTGACGCCTCCTCCCCAATGAGTCGGCCCATAGGCAGAGTGGAATCCCAAATGAGTCACCCATACCAACTTGCCCTGGGCGTATACATCCAGCAGAAATATATTCCTAAAGTAACCTAAGTAATTTTTGCTTAAACCATTTAGGACTGCCGTCGAAATTAAAAATATATTTTTTATTTCTGACAGTTTTCTGACATACCTATATGTTGCTGTATCAGTGGTGCTCAATATTTCCTGTCAAGGACCCCAAACATGATTTGTAATTGGCCACCGACCCCCATCTTGCAATAATTGCATTACTGCTTGTTTTTTAATGTCGTTGCCTTGCTTTTCTTTTCTTCTCCATTGCTCTGTATAAGCACTTTGAGCTGCATTTCATGTTATGAAAGGTGCTATACAAATAAAGTTTTATTATTATTATCTGAAAACATGTTATTACAGGAACTCCTCAGAAGCAAAGATTGAAGTTAAAAACGTTCGCTGTGAAATAATATATTATTCAAAGATTACAAGCTCATAGTGTGGCACAGAGTGCCGTGCTATGAGCTTGTAGATCTGCTATTTTTCAATAGCTAAAGTATAACATAATGCTTAAACAGGGGTTTCCGCCCGTTAAACCTAACCTCATTCCTAACCTTAACCTCAGTAAAACTATGCTTAAACCTAACCCTATTCCTACACTTAACCCCAGTAAAACTATATGCCTAACCCTAAAATGATTTCTAACCTTATTCTCAGTAAAACAAAATAAAGAATACAAGCACCGCTGCACCGGACGGGGAATAAAACGAGGGCGAGATGGATTATGGGCGATGGTAGGCTACCTGGAAGCTGGAGAAATCAACATGACCGGGGCCAATCAGTGTCTGCGTTTCAACTGCTGTCCATACAACAGTGAAAAGCAGCCTCTGATTGGTCCATGTGTAGATTGCTGATGTAAACATACATGCTTTCAAAACAACATTGACTGCCCTCGACGCAACAAGTTTAAACGTTTCCACGGAAACAATAACAGCTCTAAGTGCAGTTATTTCTGATAT
>NC_139700.1:45151331-45161331 GCF_964188405.1 Protomyctophum parallelum
GAAACGTCGCCTCTCACTGTTGCCGAAGGCCTTGAAGGCATTCCAGGACTGCACCATCTTTGTGTTCTGGAGACTTCTGGCTAGTGCCTCGGAAGGCAACGCCAAGAGCTTCACTGCACAACAAGCCAAAGCGTGTCCTTGCTTTCTTTGATTGTGTGTTACAGTCCAGACACTTTGGCATGAGTCTGACCCCTCATTGTACCATCTTAATACAATGTTTTTAGAGTGTCCGATAAGTACTGTGTAGGCAGATATACTGTAACTTGTGAGATGGCATTGTTCCAAAAACACATTTCACACCACCTCTTCTGTTGCAAAAAGAGACACTAAAGAGTCTTGAGTTTGGATGATTCTTAACAACAGGACAACAGAAACTCCTTTAACAAAGTGTCAGTGACTAGTCTCGCTTCCCTTGTGTCCTGCAGAACAAGGTCCAATGCATGGTTATTGCAATGGACCTAATAAAAACCCCTGTGCATTCTATTTAGAGTTCTGCTTGGACACCATTGAAACATCAAAACATTGTCCTTGCAAACGTTCAATAGGCAAATCGCTGTTGAGTCACATACAGCGAAACGTGTGCTGACGAATTTGAGTTTTGAGTTTGAGTTTGAGTTTGAATTTGAATTTGAATTTGAATTTGAATTTGAATTTGAATTTGAGGTTCAGATGCACCGCATGTGCAAACATTTCAACGATCTCGTTTTGTCACGTCTGACATCCAGTTGTCTCTACGTGAAAGCCACCACGCTCTTGCTTTTGGTAAAGAATGTGTTCTATATCCATCATAAACTGCCAAAGGAGGCCATCGCAGTGATGACTCAGGAATTGAATGGATGAAAATTCTAACACTGTCCTGGGAGTCTGCTGATCTCTGGCTGTCTCTGACAGCTATAAGCATTAATTATTGGAGACAGATTTAATCCGCGTGCAACTCTGTCAACTTTTGATGATTGCCTTTTTCCAGTTAAATCCTCCCTTAGCGATAAACTACAATAATCCCTTGGTCACTGCTTTGTTGCACAAAGGAAACGTCGGATTCTTCAACATGGCCGTCGCCATTTCTCAAACCAGCTTAGCTGAAATGCTCCCTCAATGGTCTCCGCGCCGGACTTCCGGAAAAGTGCTAACATATTAGGTTTGTTGTTGATTCCAAGACCTCAAATTTGCATCTGCGGTTTAAGCATTAAGTAGTATAGTAGCTCGGTCACGGCTGAACTCTCTGGCTGTGATTCATCGTTATAAGCCACCTGTAGCCTGTACGGTGCTATACATACAGTTTGGACATACAAGGTTTGTGGTGGCAAGTCAGTGTGTCAGACATACCGGGTTTCCACCCGACAGTGACGGCATGTCAGTGTGTGTGACAGGCAGCGGCTCTCAGTGTAATCCAGACAGCAGCTGGTAACATCTAGAACAGCTTTAACAACCAGGGGGGGGGGGGGGGGGGTTAACATGTTTAACAAATTGCCCCTGCTTGCTCTCTCTCCCTGGCGAACAAGCTTTTCAACAAGCATTAATTGGAGTGTGCGAGCCATCACACTGAAGTACTCCCTGAGGGTCTGTCTGTCTGTCTGTCTGTCTGTCTGTCTGTCTGTCTGTCTGTCTGTCTGTCTGTCTGTCTGTCTGTCTGTCTGTCTGTCTGTCTGTCTGTCTGTCCGTCCTCATGTTTTCAGTTTTGTCATATCGAGTAAACAAGCTGTTCGTGTAAATTAAGGTCCTGTGATTGACAGAGTGACCAATCTCTCTCTCTCTCTCTCTCTCTCTGTCTCTCTCTGTCTCTGTCTCTCTCTGTCTCTCTCTCTCTCTCTCTCTCTCTCTCTCTCTCTCTCTCGCCATTCCTCTGAGCTCTCTTTTGTGTTGGAGTGTTCTGCCTATTGAAAGAGACTGCTGGTGTTGAGTGTGTGTGTGTGTGTGTGTGTGTGTGTGTGTGTGTGTGTGTGTGTGTGTGTGTGTGTGTGTGTGTGTGTGTGTGTGTGTGTGTGTGTGTGTGTGTGTGTGTATGCGTGTGTGTGTGTGTGTGCGTGTGTGTGTGCGTGTGTGCATGTGTGTGGACAAAGAGCCCTGGTTGCAACCTTGAGGTGGAAATTAATAATGATAAAAATAATTACTGCCCCCCCACCACCACTCTGCGACCTACTTTCCATAATGGAGGGCCATCGCCCCCAGTCTCACTTCCTTGCTGTGTGTGTGTGTGTGTGTGTGTGTGTGTGTGTGTGTGTGTGTGTGTGTGTGTGTGTGTGTGTGTGTGTGTGTGTGTGTGTGTGTGAGGGTGTGTGTGTGTGTGTGTGTGTGTGTGTGTGTGTGTGTGTGTGTGTGTGTGTGTGTGTGTGTGTGTGTCCAAGGACAGGACCTGCATGAGAAAGGCCACCACGATTCCGTTCCGTTGCTACACTGTCTGTCTGTCTGTCTGTCTGTCTGTCTGTCTGTCTGTCTGTCTGTCTGTCTGTCTGTCTGTCTGTCTGTCTGTCTGTCTGTCTGTCTGTCTGTCTCATATTTGCTCCTCCCTCTCATTCAGAAGTGGCAGCACACACACACACACACACACACACACACACACACACACACACACACACACACACACACACACACACACACACACACACACACACACACACACACAGCACGCGCCCATCAGCCAATATGTCAACACATTTCCAGTGAACCAAGACAAATAATGTGTGTGTGCGTGTGCGTGTGCGTGTGCTTGGGGTGTAGGTGTTAGTGTAGATGCAGAAATGTGGACTACGTGCGTGCGTGCGTGCATGCGTGCGTGTGACTATGTGTGTGTTTGTGTGTGTATGTGGGTGGTGTGAATAGCTCCCCCATCCCCTATCTCTTGCAAATGGATTTGTGTGTCCGTGTGCGTGTGCGTGCGTGCGTGTGCATGTGTGCGCGTGCATGCATGTATTGCACTTATTCAAAGGGGGGTTTATTCGAGAGAAATGAAATTCATGCAGGACACAGAAAAAGGGCATGTATTTAGTAGCTCCAGCTGCATCGATCATCACATTAACACACATTCATCCAATTGTATAACATACACCATTACATTACATTTACACACACACACACACACATGTTCTGCTCTGAGAGATTAATTGTCTCCACCAGGCCGAAGGCATGGGGAGAGAGTATGTTTTGCACTCCGTCAGTGTGTGTGTGAGTCTGTGTGTGTGTGAGTCCGTGTATATGTGTGCGCGTGTGTGTGTGTGTGTGTGTGTGTGTGTGTGTGTGTGTGTGTGTGTGTGTGTGTGTGTGTGCGTGCGTGCATGTGTGCGTGCGTGCGTGCGTCTGTTAACAGATAATCTCCGATGCCAAATTTTGCACAGACATTTTGCCCCCAAAAATTCCAAGTACAATTATTATTATTATTATTATTATTATTATTATTATTATTGTATTAAATGTATAGTATAGGCCTACCCAATAGATGTCATATATTTGCATGTGTACCACACATGCACGCGGATACGTGTGTGCGTAATGCCCGGCTGGCAGCCACAGCACCCACCGTCTGTTCCACACTCTCTACCCTGCTGATTACACCTTCTAACACGCACGCACGCACGCACACACTGTAAACGAGTTTGGACATAATTAATGTTTACTGAGTTTCATTCATCTCTGCTTATTTTTATTGATGTTGCAATAGAGACAAAAAATTACCTCAATGATTTATATGTTTCTGCTGCGTGTTGATTCAAAGGACTTTAATATTAATCTGACGGTGGAGTGTTTGTTTGTAAATGAATGTGGGGTTTGTGTTGATTTGAGTGATTCACACCACGGGGGGGTGCTATTGAACTTGATATTAGTACATCTGTGGATCGGTCGTATACGCGCTTGTGTTGTGTACATGTTGTGTTGTGTACATGTTGTGTACATGTTGTGTTGTGTACATGTTGTGTTGTGTACATGTTGTGTTGTGTACATGTTGTGTTGTGTACATGTTGTGTTGTGTACATGTTGTGTTGTGTACATGTTGTGTTGTGTACATGTTGTGTACATGTTGTGTTGTGTACATGTTGTGTTGTGTACATGTTGTGTTGTGTACATGTTGTGTTGTGTACATGTTGTGTTGTGTACATGTTGTGTACATGTTGTGTTGTGTACATGTTGTGTTGTGTACATGTTGTGTTGTGTACATGTTGTGTTGTGTACATGTTGTGTACATGTTGTGTTGTGTACATGTTGTGTTGTGTACATGTTGTGTTGTGTACATGTTGTGTACATGTTGTGTTGTGTACATGTTGTGTTGTGTACATGTTGTGTTGTGTACATGTTGTGTTGTGTACATGTTGTGTTGTGTACATGTTGTGTACATGTTGTGTTGTGTACATGTTGTGTTGTGTACATGTTGTGCACATGTTGTGTTGTGTACATGTTGTGTACATGTTGTGTTGTGTACATGTTGTGTAAATGTTGTGTTGTGTACATGTTGTGTACATGTTGTGTTGTGTACATGTTGTGTACATGTTGTGTTGTGTACATGTTGTGTAAATGTTGTGTTGTGTACATGTTGTGTTGTGTACATGTTGTGTACATGTTGTGTACATGTTGTGTAAATGTTGTGTTGTGCACATGTTGTGTACATGTTGTGTACATGTTGTGTTGTGTACATGTTGTGTACATGTTGTGTACATGTTGTGTACATGTTGTGTTGTGTACATGTTGTGTACATGTTGTGTTGTGTACATGTTGTGTTGTGTACATGTTGTGTACATGTTGTGTTGTGTACATGTTGTGTACATGTTGTGTAAATGTTGTGTTGTGTACATGTTGTGTTGTGTACATGTTGTGTACATGTTGTGTTGTGTACATGTTGTGTACATGTTGTGTTGTGTACATGTTGTGTTGTGTACATGTTGTGTACATGTTGTGTTGTGTACATGTTGTGTTGTGTACATGTTGTGTACATGTTGTGTTGTGTACATGTTGTGTTGTGTACATGTTGTGTACATGTTGTGTTGTGTACATGTTGTGTTGTGTACATGTTGTGTACATGTTGTGTTGTGTACATGTTGTGTACATGTTGTGTTGTGTACATGTTGTGTTGTGTACATGTTGTGTTGTGTACATGTTGTGTACATGTTGTGTTGTGTACATGTTGTGTTGTGTACATGTTGTGTACATGTTGTGTTGTGTACATGTTGTGTTGTGTACATGTTGTGTACATGTTGTGTTGTGTACATGTTGTGTTGTGTACATGTTGTGTACATGTTGTGTTGTGTACATGTTGTGTTGTGTACATGTTGTGTACATGTTGTGTTGTGTACATGTTGTGTTGTGTACATGTTGTGTACATGTTGTGTTGTGTACATGTTGTGTACATGTTGTGTTGTGTACATGTTGTGTTGTGTACATGTTGTGTACATGTTGTGTTGTGTACATGTTGTGTACATGTTGTGTTGTGTACATGTTGTGTACATGTTGTGTTGTGTACATGTTGTGTACATGTTGTGTTGTGTACATGTTGTGTTGTGTACATGTTGTGTTGTGTACATGTTGTGTACATGTTGTGTTGTGTACATGTTGTGTACATGTTGTGTTGTGCACATGTTGTGTTGTGTACATGTTGTGTTGTGTACATGTTGTGTACATGTTGTGTTGTGTACATGTTGTGTTGTGTACATGTTGTGTAAATGTTGTGTTGTGTACATGTTGTGTACATGTTGTGTTGTGTACATGTTGTGTAAATGTTGTGTTGTGTACATGTTGTGTTGTGTACATGTTGTGTTGTGTACATGTTGTGTAAATGTTGTGTTGTGTACATGTTGTGTACATGTTGTGTACATGTTGTGTTGTGTACATGTTGTGTAAATGTTGTGTTGTGTACATGTTGTGTTGTGTACATGTTGTGTTGTGTACATGTTGTGTAAATGTTGTGTTGTGTACATGTTGTGTTGTGTACATGTTGTGTTGTGTACATGTTGTGTTGTGTACATGTTGTGTTGTGTACATGTTGTGTTGTGTACATGTTGTGTACATGTTGTGTTGTGTACATGTTGTGTACATGTTGTGCACATGTTGTGTTGTGTACATGTTGTGTTGTGTACATGTTGTGTTGTGTACATGTTGTGTTGTGTACATGTTGTGTACATGTTGTGTTGTGTACATGTTGTGTAAATGTTGTGTTGTGTACATGTTGTGTTGTGTACATGTTGTGTACATGTTGTGTTGTGTACATGTTGTGTACATGTTGTGTACATGTTGTGTTGTGTACATGTTGTGTACATGTTGTGTTGTGTACATGTTGTGTACATGTTGTGTTGTGTACATGTTGTGTACATGTTGTGTTGTATACATGTTGTGTTGTGTACATGTTGTGTACATGTTGTGTTGTGTACATGTTGTGTACATGTTGTGTACATGTTGTGTTGTGTACATGTTGTGTACATGTTGTGTTGTGTACATGTTGTGTACATGTTGTGTTGTGTACATGTTGTGTTGTGTACATGTTGTGTACATGTTGTGTTGTGTACATGTTGTGTACATGTTGTGTTGTGTACATGTTGTGTTGTGTACATGTTGTGTACATGTTGTGTTGTGTACATGTTGTGTTGTGTACATGTTGTGTTGTGTACATGTTGTGTACATGTTGTGTTGTGTACATGTTGTGTTGTGTACATGTTGTGTACATGTTGTGTTGTGTACATGTTGTGTACATGTTGTGTTGTGTACATGTTGTGTTGTGTACATGTTGTGTTGTGTACATGTTGTGTACATGTTGTGTACATGTTGTGTTGTGTACATGTTGTGTACATGTTGTGTACATGTTGTGTTGTGTACATGTTGTGTACATGTTGTGTTGTGTACATGTTGTGTACATGTTGTGTACATGTTGTGTTGTGTACATGTTGTGTACATGTTGTGTACATGTTGTGTTGTGTACATGTTGTGTTGTGTACATGTTGTGTACATGTTGTGTTGTGTACATGTTGTGTACATGTTGTGTTGTGTACATGTTGTGTACATGTTGTGTTGTGTACATGTTGTGTACATGTTGTGTACATGTTGTGTTGTGTACATGTTGTGTACATGTTGTGTACATGTTGTGTTGTGTACATGTTGTGTTGTGTACATGTTGTGTACATGTTGTGTTGTGTACATGTTGTGTACATGTTGTGTACATGTTGTGTACATGTTGTGTTGTGTACATGTTGTGTACATGTTGTGTACATGTTGTGTACATGTTGTGTTGTGTACATGTTGTGTACATGTTGTGTTGTGTACATGTTGTGTTGTGTACATGTTGTGTACATGTTGTGTTGTGTACATGTTGTGTTGTGTACATGTTGTGTTGTGTACATGTTGTGTACATGTTGTGTTGTGTACATGTTGTGTACATGTTGTGTTGTGTACATGTTGTGTTGTGTACATGTTGTGTACATGTTGTGTTGTGTACATGCATGATCTACTTTAGAAAACAAAGCAGATCTGTCATTCCATATGAATCCACTTCTTTCCACCTATAGCTCGCCTGCGTGTGAGGAGCTCCTATAGAGCGTCGCAGTCGCTAGAACCAGAAGTGAATTCCTCATTAATTTTCCTTGTAGACTTTTCAAAAAGTATTTATTTACAGACGATTACGCCACGGACAAAGCCAACTCGAGTTGTGACACATCATGACAATAAACAATGTTTTTCGCTGATCAAATAATGTGTATGAAGAAAAACAAAGCAAAAAGTGTTGCCATGTTTTTCTTCTTACAAATGATTTGACCGGCCCAGAACATTGTGTTTACTGTCATTTGTCGTCACAACTCAAGTTGGCTTTGTCCGCGGCGTAAACGTCTTTTATATAAATACTTTTTGAAAAGTCTATGAGGAAAATGAACGGGGAATTCACTTCTGGTCCTCGGGAGGGGGCGGGACTGCAAAGCTCTATACCAGGATTTACTGCGGTGGATTCAAACCCCAAGACTCGACGGTGGCACGCTGGGCCAAGACCTCTACGCTGTGTAGAGGGTATCATTTATTTGTGGCGGAAGTTGCGGCATTTTGCCAGGAGTACCGCTCAAGGAAATTACGTTGACGCGTCACAAATCTGTTTACATTCTCCGTGAATGAAACAGGTGTGGTGATTGGTCGGAAAAAGATCGTATCCGGGGGGGAAATATACATCATTCTGAAGGATGTTTCCGGCCCGACACTTCACACGGGCAGATGTAAAGATGCAGTCTACCGTTCATTTTCAATGGAAACCGCATGCAGATACAAAGATACATCCGACATTTGTAGCTGCTGCTGCAAAAAAAAGGAAAGAAATTAAGAAATAATTCAACTACAAAGATGCAAAGCTACAAATATGCTGTGTAGCTTTGAATCTTTGTATATTTTGCTTCCCTGCATGCCCGTGTGAACGCAGCTGCGCAGCATTAAAGTCTTTGATGAGCCTGAAATGATTTGGATGGAGGGAGGTTCTCACCCACTGAGGCGACCTTCTGCACCATCTCTGCACCATCTTCTGGAGAGCTTTGTGGTTGAGCTCATAGACATATTATGAGGTATAGACGCCCCTTTCGGCTCTGGAGCGTATATGTGCTCTAGGGAGGGCAAATAATTCCCGAGATTCCTCGCGAAGCCCCGCGGAAGCATGTGAGCGTGCGTCACAGAGCGCATGTTCAGGTCTGACAAGTCCCGGAAAAGATGCGCTGTGATTGGCCAGTAGTCACTTGGCAGCGTGACGTAGTGTGCCGTCCACTCTTCCGGCGTACCAGCGTGAATTCTTCCGCCCTCCCGTCGACACACATGGCTCCAACGAACTGCAGCAGCCAATGAGGCATCTATTTTTGAGTGGTGCAACCACTCCAAGGAACTAACCTATGTGACTCATAGAGTATATATGAATAGAGACGGCACCCAGAGGAAACCCTGAGGCGAAATGGACATAGTGGCCGAATGAAGGTATTGCAGCCTGGCCCCAAACACATGAACGCGCTGGTCCGTTGACTATCATTGTGCACGTTCACGACGGCAGCACGCTCGTTCGCGTTCGTGCACGTTCAACGGCAGCGCGTTCATGTGTTTGGGGCCAATCCATCCCAGAATGCACTCTGTTCCTACCCGGAAGGAGGAGTGAAATCGCCTCATGCGCTTTTGAGCAACTTAATGCAAGTGGATGGGAGGAGAACTCGGGTGTCTTCTCTATTCATATATACTCTAAGATGTGACTATGTGTTGGACTATGTGACTATGTAAAAAGAAAAGGACAAAGCGTTCTCCGGGTCAGTCGGACAGTCCTAAGTCCCATTTGTACACTCTCAGAGTTAAATTAACATTGATTTTACAAAATAAATTGGGGGTCCCAGAGATATAAATGCCATTAAATGGGTCCGTATATAGACCAAGGCAGGTCAAACTGGGGGTCATTGAAATTAAACGGGTTGAGAATCATTGGTAGAGCCGTAACAATCTTCTCTTATGGGGGGTCCCTGCATGGCATATCTTTTCTAATTAGTGTCAATTTGAGGGTCCTTGACAGGAAAAAAAGTTTGGGAACCACTGGTATAGAGGTCTTCTGGATGTCTTTAATTGTGTGCTATTAAAGTAATGTCTTTAATTAAAGTCTGATTAAGCTGTGTGAGGAGCTGTGCAGGACGCTGGGCGTCTTCTTAGAGAGAGAAGAACACAGAGATAACCTGAGAGCACTTTATGTTCCACACTGTGTCCGTCCGTCCACACCGACGGGCAGCACGCACACACATGCACGCACGCACGCACGCACAAAGGTTATTGTAGTTTTCGAATGTTTCATTAGTTTGTGTTTTAATTTTGTTTTTTTCAGAGCGGGTTTGCTACTCTTCTAACGCCTGGGAATTGAACCCTGGTCTATCTGTGAGTCACGATCTGCTACACTATAGTTTACACTAGTTTAGTAAACTTTGTATTAATTAGTAGGCCTATTAGTTTAAAACAGAGCATTAATAAAGGAGGGATCACAGAGGGATATATGTTGGTTCACCTGTTCCTTCCACCATGGCTCTCCGACCACATG
>NC_139700.1:45171331-45191331 GCF_964188405.1 Protomyctophum parallelum
AACACCAAAAGGGGTTCCCGCCCAAAATGGGTTAACATATTTGGTCACGGACCCTCCATCTTAGCTTCACTACATTGGCCTCCCGGTGTTTTTGAGTGGTGCAACCACTCCTACAACGAGCAATGTCCGTGTCCGCCCTCCTATGTGTGTCTGTGACGTTAATGAGCATGAGAATGAGTACCAGTAGGGGCGCTGTTGTGCGCTGTTGTTGTCAGAAACAGAGAGAGTGCTGCAGTTGCCTGTAGAGAGAGAGGGGGGGGGGGGGGGGGTCGGGAGTTGCAACACTCAGATCACACGGGTGTGATTTTCTTTTTAGGATTGATTTTAAAATTATTTTACTTGTTTTTTAAAGCCCTATACATGGTCTTGCATCTTCTTACCTCCGTGACTGCCTAACCTAGATATGTTCCTATAACCGCCCCCCTCGCGTCCTCCGTTGCTGGTCTGCTTGAACTACCTAAAAAATGTCTATACAACAAATATGGTGAGGCAGCTTTCTGCTTCTATGGGCCAACGGCCTGGAATAAACTAGTAGTAGTAGTAGTAGTATCTGAAAATGTTTAGTGCCCAGGGTCCCTCAATCCCCAGAAGATTTGTGTTTAAAAATGTTTACAACAAAATTATTCAGAATTGTCCAATTCTTTTAAGATTCTATTTTTAAATTCTTCACAAACAAATAGCAGATTGTATCTGCAAGAACTGTAACAATTAAGGTTGTATTTGTGCAGATTTGGACCCCCATGCACCCCCCAAGGACCCCCCTTGAGAACGGCTGCTCTGCACATTGCTACACGGTTCACAAACACTCTCTCCTACAACTCATTAACACCCAACACCCGGCCTCCTAGATCAACTACCAGCAGATACTAATTAATACCAGTAGATACAGATACCAGTAGATACAGATAACAGCTCACCCAGCTCACTAAAGTCACTTTAGAGAAACGTCATGGAAATAATTAAAAAATAGAAAGATGCTTAAAGGACAACTTTAGTTTTTTTCAACCAAGGTTCATGTTTTAGGTTGTTATTAGAGAAAGTAAAAGATGAGTGTCATATTTTTTTTTCATTTGCTGCTTTCTTTCGTTGTAGCAATTTTAGCTATTTTTGACAGGGGGGCGGGGCCTTCGAACATGGGGCACATTGTTTATACAAAATTGTACACCGATTTCTTCATTATTCCTACTCGACCCCAGGAAATTACATCTGGCCACACAAGATCATGGGATCTACTGAATGTGAGGAGGATGCCATACTGTGTAATTTTGTCACTTTGTCACCTCCCCCTTGACATTCAATAGATCCCTTGATTTTTTGTGGCCAGATGTAATTGCATGGGGTCTAGTAGGATTATAGTAAATAATAAAAAAAAATATCGCTATACAATTTTGTAAAAATAACACATATTTAGCCCCATGTTCGAATGGCCACGCCCCCCTGTCAAAAATAGCTAAAATGAAAAAAAAAGAAAATCTTTTACTTTCTCTAATAACCTAAAACATGAACCTTGGTTGAAAAAAACTAAAGTTGTCCTTTAAGCCTATCAGTGCCTGGACCTGTGTGTGTGTGTGTGTGTGTGTGTGTGTGTGTGTGTGTGTGTGTGTGTGTGTGTGTGTGTGTGTGTGTGTGTGTGTGTGTGTGCGCGCGCGCGCACGTGTGTATCACGTAGGCCCCATAATGCTTGACCTCTAAAGGGACTGTTGAGTGTGTGTTTTTTGACCTCTGACCTCTAAGTGTCAGGGCAGTGTTTTAGAAAGCTGTTTGTCTTCCTGCCTGGAGGACTTCACCCCCCTCCTTCCACACACTCCTCCCCCCATCCATACCCCCACCCCACCATCCATAATGTCAGACACTTTCAACATATTACACTTAAAAAAGACTAAAAAAGTTTTCTTTTGTTTTATTTTTCTTCGTTCCTACTCTCACCATAATGGTCATGAAGTGTGTGTCATGACCGAAAGAATAAGCTCACGAATTCAAGCGGCCGAAATGAGTTTTCTTCAACGGGTGGCATGGCATCTCCCTTAGAGATAGGGTGAGAAGTTCAGTCACGCGAGAGAGACTCGGGAGTAGAGCCGCTGCTTCTTCGACTGGAAAGGAGCCAGCTTAGGCGTGGTTCGGGCATCTGGTCAGGATGCCTCTCGGGTGTCTCCCTATAGGGAGGTCCTCGAGGCACGTCCCATGGGGAGGAGACCCCGGGGCAGACCAAGGCGCTGTTGGAGGAATCACATCAACTCACTAGCGCTGGAACGTCTCGGGATCCCCCAGGAGGAAGGCACTAATGTTGCTGTGGAGAGGGAAGTCTGGAGCGCTCTAGTGGAGGATAAGTGGCTGAAGTTGGATGGAAAGAGAAGTTTTTGTTTTGTCTAATTTATTTTCTTTGACCGTCCAGAAGGGTTTTAAGTGGTTACACTTCTGGACTATAGTCACTGCAATGTTCCGAAAAAGAAGCAGTTTGAAACAGCCGTACTCATCATATACAGAGTCTCGTAGGTTTGTTCCTCAATCTCAAAATGATCTCAATGGGTTCTGAATAGAACCTCATCATGGTTGTGGTCTCTCGTGCGAGTGTGAATGCGTGTGTGCGTGCATGCGTGCGTGCGTGTGTGTGTGTGTGTGTTTGTGTGTGGTCGACGACACATTACTCCATTATCTATTTAAGGAATCACGCAGGTCACCCAGGGATTGTCTCCACAGCTAGCTAGCATCACTCCGGGCTGGCCTACTTTACACACAGACACACACGCACGCACCCACGCACGCACGCACTCACGCACGCACGCACGCATGCATGCACGCACGCACGCACGCACACACACACACACACACACACACACACACACACACACACACACACACACACACACACACACACACACGGAGAGTGTGGGATGGGGGGGTTAATGGTTTAATGGGTCTTTCTTTCTCTCCTCCTATGCGGAGGAGCAGCTATTAGCTGCTTCCTCCTCCTCCACCTCCTGCTGAGAGGCCCTCAATAGGTCACCATGCTGGCTGGAGAGAAGTGTGTCGAGTCTATCGCTCTTACTGTGCGTGTGTGTGTGTGTGTGCGCGTGTGTGTGTGTGTGTGTGTGTGTGTTACTATACTTGTGAGGACCCCCAGTGTCCCCACAAGTATAGTAGTATAGTAGTGATAGCCGCCGTCAATCTCGAGAGACCATGCAGGCACAAAGCGCACTCGAATTAGATGAGGTGGCGCCGAGGACCATTTTCCTGCAGTATAAAATTGTTGATTTATTTTTTTAGAAATACATTTACAATTTGGAAAAGCTGAAGCAATATTTTCAATGCGGTCCTAAAACGTTGTCCTCACAAGTATAGCAATACAAAATGTGTGTGCATGCGCGCGTGCGCTCGCAGGCGGGCGTGCGCTCTCCTCCTTGTTGCATTGTCCTCCTTCAGACAGTGAATGATGCCCCCATTTAACCATTGCATTGTGTTTTTCAGGCACACATACTTCCAAGAATGGTGTATATTCTTTCATTCATGGAGAGAATCGTCCCCTTTTTTCTGTCACACGTGCGCACTCATGCGTGCACTGCACGCCATCACGCACCGCCGGTCTGTTAGAGGGTCATCCATCAAGCGGTGGACATGACGGGCACAGGGGGTCAGGGCGTTTCCCGACGGGCGAACCAACGCCCCTGACGCCCCGATGGGACGTATATGAGCTAACGGACCCGCTGCTTTGTGGCGCCTTTCTCACAATAGGACCGGCATAACACGCCTCTGTGTGTGTGTGTGTGTGTGTGTGTGTGTGTGTGTGTGTGTGTGTGTGTGTGTGTGTGCGTGCGCGTGTGCGTGTTAATATCTATCTATCTGGACAGTTTTGTGACGAATGCTTTTTCCAGGTCGGTTTTGAAAGAAGCCAGTTGTTGGCATGGTGTGAATGAGTGAACATACTGTAATAGCACATTGTAAAGCACTTTGGATGAAAGACGCTCTAGAAATGCAGTGTTTGCCGTTTGACGTCATCGATGACATATTCTGGCAGTAGTAAGAAGTACTCACCGCATGTTTTACTTGATACAATACAACCAATACAAGTATTGGCTTCAAAATATACTTACAATTCCAAAGGTAAAAGTAGTCGTTGCTCATTGTGCACAAAATAATTAGAAAATAGCATGCAAGCTATTTTCAAATGGCCAAAATATATACAGTATAAGGGGCTAAAGTGGTTAGTGTATGTTTTCTTTTATATAATCGTAGTGGAGTAAAGTACAAAGTTTTCCTCTGAAATGTATAGTGGAAGTATTGCCAATTGGAAATACGCAAGAAAGTATTACCTAATCATTACCTAAGCATTATGTTATGCTTTAGCTATTGAAAAATAGCAGATCTACAAGATCTACAAGTGCTCATAGCGCAGCACAGAGTGCCGCACTATGAGCACTTGTAGGTCTGCTATTTTTTTTTAATCGTGAAAATGTGGCACAAATCTTTGAATATTATATTGTTTCAGAGCCTTAGGTCTAAATGGGTTAAGTACAGTACAGTACAGTACAGTTCATGTACTTAGTTACTGCATTCAGGACACACAGATATCCACCCTGCAGCCTCAGTGTTCCCATGTGGGCCCTGACACAGACATGGGTGGATTCCTGGCTTCTTCTTAAGAGGCCACGTCAAGTTGTTTTCCATCATCTCAGGCTTCTCTGACAACAATGTCATCTCCTGCACAACAGCTCCCAGTACGGTTGCCAAACGTCCTTTGAAATAATTGAGGAATCGTGCCCTTCGTTTTGGGAAGTAAAAGATGTGTAATAAGGGCACACATGTTGTCGGGTGGATCAATCAATGACACACATTTTACACAAGTTCAAACATGTCATATACATTATTATATTGTACTGGTTGTTAACCACTTAAACCCTCTTTTTTTTCCTGTCTTCATCAAATGAACGATCTAGAAGCTCACAACGCAATGCAACGGCCAACATTGTGAGCTTGCAAACTGTCTGATATTCTTTTCCCCCCAGAATATGGATGCTGGGATTCAAGTGATTCATGTAATATACAAAAGCTGTCTACATAACATACAGTGAGATTCTATCTTTCTCTGGGCATCCCTTATTTTGTTATTTGAAATAATAAGGGACATCTGGGGTCCCTGCCCTGGTAAAAAAATATTTTCAGATGGGGGTCCACAGCCAAATTCACATTATATTTGAGTGTCCTTGACATGAAAAAAGTTTGAGAACCACTGCAGTACAGAGGAATTGTCCAAGAGCACAGTGGATGTGTTTTCACAATAGAGACATTGGTGAAGGGCAGAGTAGACGTGTTTTTCCCCTCGGTAAAGAGGCATTAGTGAAGGTCACAGCGGATGTGTTTTTTCCCCTCAGTAAAGAGGCATTTAGCTGCAGTATTTTGCAGCCTGTTTGATCAGCCGCTGGTGCTGGGATGGTTGATTGTGACGGTGGCTCAATGCCGTCGGCACGGCGCCAACCAGCCCCGGCTCAATAAAATAAATTCACTGTGTCACAGCGTCACAGAGTGGGCACAGATAACGGTCACATTGTTGGCTCTCACGAGGCCGCTGCCAGCGTGCCAGTATGGTGCCAGCTGTGGCCGACAGAAAGCCACAGACGGTGCCAGCGCGAGTGCCGGCCGGGGCGCCAGCCAGCGAAAAGCGTGGGCATGTGCCAATCTAATCTGTGGGCAGAACCGACACCAAAGCATTTTTCATTTTCAATTTCCCTAACAGCCTTTCATTCTCGCAGCCAAAACAGCACAAGCTCTTAACGAGCACATGTGAGTTAACGAGCGAACGTGAGTCCTTGTTTTTTCTGTCACTTTGTAGCGAGTTCTCCGTCTGGAAAAACTCTACTGATAACACTCCTTTACTTTCCTTTCAATTCCTTTCCTCCCCTCCCCTCCCCTCCCTCCCCCTCCCCTCACCTCCCCACTGAGTCATATCTGAGTCTCAGATATGATCAGATATTTTACAGTAATAAGTATTGCAGTAATATGAGACATTGACCAAAGCTTAGAAAGTTTAATGAGGCAAAAACAAAACTGCTTCATAATAATTATGTAATAAACATGAACACCTGTCATTAAACCTTGTTTTATCTTTTTACTTTATAATGATCTAAACTCCCCTCCTGCCTGTCTCAAGACATCACCTCCTCTCTCCTGTCCTCCCCAAACAACATATCTGTTAGTATGCAGGACATACTGTAGTTCGTCTGAATTCAGATTTGTTAGTCCAATAACTAGCCACTAAAAAGATTCAGATGATGTGGAAAGCGAAAATGGTTGTGTTAAATCACCAGCGTGTTTACTAGTGGAGTCTGGAACACTCCACTGTAATTACACTGAGCATTTTGTTTTACTGGCGTGTTCCAGTGTTTCTCTCAGACCTCTTTCATGTGTGCTTTCAAACTTACAAGCAGGTTGTAAACATAACGACAACGCGCGCACGCTTTTGTTCTTCCCTCTGTTGTTGTGGAACGGAACACCCACACCTTCCCCTCTGTCTCCGTGCTAACTGCTGGTAGCTATATAGCCTAGTAATTAGCCCCCCCCCCCTTGAAAACTGTTTTCCTCTTGCAGAATTAATGAATATTGTTTTCAAGAGGGAGGGGTTTATACCAGGCTATAGGTAGCTTGTAGATCAGCTGTGTTTTGCGATGCACCAGTGCAACTATGTATTCTTTGAGACACAGATTATGTTAACAAAGGGAGTCTACCGAGGCGCCTCAAGCCTGAAACGGCTGATCCGGTGCTTCACAGGTACAAGGACATGAGTTGCATAAGGAGAAGAGACTGGAGCAGCACAGGCATTTAGAGCCTGTTATTAGGTGCTGAGTATACAAAAACGACTAACGTTTCGACCTTGCGGTCTTCATCAGAGTCAAAGTTGATTAACGATATAACATCCACTCAGAGTTTGGGATCCACCAGAGTGCAACTCCATCTGCTTGGCTCTGATGTGCTTCTTGTTTCTGGAGGTCCAAGCTCCCCAAGAGATGGTGTCGTGCTTGGAGTCATAGCCCTGCTGAAGCCTATATAACAAACCTGCAGAAGACCCCAAAGCCTACAGACCCAGGCCATCTCACTGCTCTGCGTCCCATTTAACCCATTTACTGTAGGCCTGACGTCGAAATTAAAAAAATGTCTTCTAAATGCTCCAGTTTTCTGAATTTCTGAATTATTTCTACTGTAGTGCTGGTCAGTGGTGCTCAATATTTCATGTCAAGAACCCCAAAAACTATATGTATTCGGCCGCCGACCCCCATCTGAAAATGCAAAGATTTTAGTTAATAACGTTCGTTCTGAAAATATATATATTCCAAATTTGCGTCACATTTTCACGATTAAAAGAAAATAGCAGATAAAATAGCAGCGATGGTCAGCAAAGCAGGCTGAGAAGATTGAGGAATGGCGTCCCCCAGGGCTCTGTCCTTTCCCTGATGTTGGAGAGAGACAACATCAAGGAAGTATGGGTACGCAGATGGCCATTGTGCTACGACGTCCGACCTGGAAGGCAATGGAAGATGGTCTTAACCTGGACATGGACATCTTGGCTTCCTACCTCCGCAGGTGGCGCCTTCAGCTCAGCACAGTCAAGACAGTGTCTTACCATACCACCTCAACAACAGAGAGTCTAAAAGGGACATCAATGTGTTTGTTGACAACAAGCGCCTTGAGTTCCAAAAAGCCCCAATATAATGTAACTCGTGTGCGCTTGGATAGAACTCTGTCATTCAACCAACACCTTGAAGACGTTCAAGGTTCTCACTTATCCGATGCCTCGCTGGTATGACCTAGGGAGCTTCCACCAACACAGTCCTGGCAGGAATTGCTCCGGCCGGCCTCCGACGAGAGGCTCCTATACCATCAAGCTAGCAAGGAAAGCCAAGATTCACTATACTGGCACAACACTCCAGTGGAAAGAGAGCCTTCAAACAGACACAAGAGATGCCACGTTCCATCCCGGAGGACTTATCCACCAGTGGATGGCTGCATGGCGGCATCTTGGAAGCAGGAGTGGGAGTCTGCTGGGCCCTCCCGTATAGACCGCTATACATCTGTGACTGTGGCCCGGGTGATGGCGTCGAAGGAGAGGACCTACCACACCGGCAATGGACCGTACTGAACCGCCTGCGCACTTGAGTCGGCTGCTTTAAATCAGCAATGAAGAAGGGAGGCTTGACAGACACAGTGCAGTGTGGCGAGCCTGATCGAGCAGTCTGCCGAACACATACGTAACACCTGTCCCCTGTACAGACCACCTTCGGAGGCCGGCCTCTTCCACGTGGTGACCAGAGACAAGGGCATGGCTACTCGATACTGAGTTGGAACATTTGAGGATGATACACGAATGAAGAACAAACGTTGATTCACTGATGACGGTTACGTTTTATTCAGCGTCCATCCATGTAAACGGTTCGGTTGGATCTGTGATTGGAAGGACTTCATCCTGAGTGAAGACATATTGTAAACGCAGTCTAATGGTCCCCTTTCAGACGTGCCAACAATGGAGCCAGTGTTCATTCTCCTGGTAGGAGAAGCAAGTGTGTGTGTGTGTGTGTGTGTGTGTGTGGGGGGGGTGAGAGAGAGAGGTGATGACTCCTTTTCTCTCCACTCTCCTCTCCTTCGCTCGGCTGAGCTCCTTGTCGTATAGGAGGTGATCACTGATTGGTGTGTCAGCGTGAGGGGGGGTCCCTGTAGTGTGTGTGTGTGTGTGTGTGTGTGTTGTCTCCATTGAGTGGCTGTAATCCGCGCTCGGGGGGGGAGGCATGTCAGTGGTGCTGATAGCATTCAGCTTTGTGTGTGTGTGTGTGTGTGTGTAAGAGTGGATCATGAAGGCTGGGCGCCGTCCGGGCGCTAATCTAATCCTCCTCGCCATGTCCCCCCCCCCCCCCCCCCCCCGCCATGCCCACTGCCCTGCCAGCCTGCATGAGACACGCACGCACGCATGCACGCACACACACACACACACACACACACACACACACACACACACACACACACACACACACACACACACACACACACACACACACACACACACACACACACACGCACACACAAAGCACAGCCTGGTATTGGAAGATTACACTTGCGCATGTGCACACACGTGCACATACATTCACAGTCAAGGGCCTCCTTATGTTATGCACAGCCAAAGTATCTCACACACACACACACACACACACACACACACACACACACACACACACACACACACACACACACACACACACACACACACACACACACACACACACACACACACACACACATTATTTCGGGCCTGTTGAGTACTCACTGATACATTTGGGGCGGGCCAGTTTAGAGTTTAAATGGAATCATCAAAATCAGTCAAAAGGGAGACATCGAAGAGGAAGGACGGATGGGGAAGGATCTATACATTATGGAATGTCAGAACAGGTCAGCTCCATATATGGAGATCTATGGGTTTGAGGTCAGATGTAGAGTTGCTGGCCAATATTGATGACATCAGGGATCTCCATATATGGGCTTAGTATTGATGACATCAGGGATCACCATATGCATCAGGGATCTCCATCCCTGATGATGTCACGTGATGTCACTAGACATGACCATATGCCTGGGGTGACCAACTAATCAAACAACTGACGGGAAATGCAGAATTCAAAATTGGTTAGTGGGAGGACGGGACCATGGCCAGTTGGCCATGCACGTCACTCTAGCCCCATCACTAGCCCCTCCAATGCATGGCTTTTGAAGATCACGTCATATATTTTTTTTAATTATCGTATCCGGTGCAATAGCAAGGCTATTATATGTCTCAAACCTTTCAGGCCTCGACCCCCACAATAATCATATTTGAACTGGGCAGCTGACAAACTGAATTGTAGGAGTTTTGTTTGACGTAAATGTATTATGTTTATTTACATTTATTCCACAAATAAATATTTATTTTATATTTATTTATTTTCAAAAGGTTTTTCTCTTCCTCTGGTAATCTTTGACAACGTGACCATTTCTATAGTAGGCTAGACTATATGTTGTTGATTTTTGACACAGTAACGGTCTTATTACTTGCGCAAGCAGAGCGCGCAAGTAATACATTCGCCCGGTCATCGTTCATCGCGACAGCAACCCGCCATTTGATGCGTATGCCAATAAAACAGCAAATCTGTGCCTGGTTTGCTGGGACCAGATCACGTAAATGACCATATGTCTTACGTCATCATTTAGAGCTAGTCATACATATACACACCACGTACTCTGGTCCCAGCAGATCAGGCACAATTTGCTATTTTATTTTACTGATTATATATAGTATACGTATGACTAGATCTAAATGATGACGTAAGACATACATCCAGGAAGGTAGTGAGTGTCCATGACATCAGAGACACTGTGCTCACTGCTACAATCTAAAATATCTAAAACCACATATTACACACATAAAGACCCCCAGGAAAGTGTTCTAAAGCTTCTTAACATCATTAACATATATTTTTTTGCAAAAAGGGTGAAGTGTCCCTTTAATAATACTAGGTGTTTATATGCATAAAGTAGGTAGGTAGCAAATAGTTACACCTAATAATTTTACATTTCAAACGTTCCTTCACAGATATACTGAGATTTGACAGTTTACAGCGGTCGAAAGTACTTGCGCACTCTGCAAGTATGCACTCGACAGAGTGCAGTTCTAGTTTATTTTTGATTTATTTTATATCAGAGATATTAAAAAGTTCTTAAAAGTCCTAAAATTGTCACTTTAGACAAGATACCCTGTATATAGCCTATAAGCCTACTGCTGTATTTTGGCTGGGACTGTTAAGTGAATTACTGGAATAACAATATGCATATTAAGCAAATATGTATTTGTTTTACGTCCGGATGCCAAAGTAAAGTGGTTAAACTGATTGAAGCAAGCCCACACATGAGCAACTACACTTTAGAAACAAAACCAGCCCCCCAAAATCCTCAACCTAAATTCAAATATGTAGCCTACAAACAACTACAGAAAAACAAGCCTAAAGTTGCTTATAATGAGCAGACGTGGTGGCAACCTCAAATCTAACAGATTATTGGCGGCAGCTGTGTGATGCTGCCTAACCTGCGCCGTAGTTTTTAACCTCAACTGGACAACCAAACGGACTAGAAGAGCGTGCGTGTGAACTCCGTGCGCGTGGACTCCGTCGTGTTGTTGTCCTTCCCCACGTGGCACGTGCCCGTTCGTGCGTGCGTGACACTGTTTTGGCGACAGCAGAAAGTGTTTTAATATCGTGACATTTCAGCGAAAATTATGGCATTTTGTAATTACTGTAGGCTACTAACGAGGACCCTGCATGCCCAGAAGACACGGATTATAGCCTAGCCTACTACTTAGTTTGGACACGTTGTGTCTACATTAAACATCATGAAGAGTTTAATTTATAGTTTTGCAACTTTTGCTCGTATATGCTACTATATACGCCAGTAATTTAAGTAGCCTTATCTTCTGTTTGTGGATTATTGATTAATTTCATCACGAATGAATGAGACAGAAAACAAGCTGAGTAGCTGACAGTCTTCACATCTGAAGGGTGAGTAAACCGATGGAGAGTGAAGGTTGTGCTGCTGCATGTCTGTGTAATTTAGCATAAGTGCTTCTGAAACGTTTTTATGCCAAGGACTCCATTACTCCATACATTATTTAACAAACATGTAGGCTATTTATATACATTAATATGTGTTTATGTAGGCCTAAATTAACATGTATAGGCTTACACCAGGGGGGCAGTCAGCCAGATATTTCGTGAAGCCTCATTTGAAATCGGTAGTTCATATAATGGCCTGTTGTGGCGCTGGACTGGACCCAAAAAGCCCCATAGCTCCATAGAGGCCCATGTATTTTGGCCCAACTTAACCTAGACTGTATTACCTTAATAAACATGGTCATGAATACTTTCTTCTTCCAGTCACTAGTTTAAAGTCTCATTTCTAATGTCATAATATTCTTTTTGGAAAATTATGGTCCCATTAATTAAAAAAATGACCACAAAGAAAAAAAAACATCGCGTATGTTCTGAGGGGCGTGGCTACCGTTACAGTCTATGATCGGGATTCCCCTCCCACTCGAGTCAAAATAAAAACCAACGGAGAAGAAGGGGGGGAAGTCCCGCCTCGTTGTCTGGGCAGCCAATGGCCAGCTGGTCCAAAACGGAGCCAGCCAATGGCCAGCTGGTACCAAACGGATCTAGAAAGATGGCGACTTACATCCATATTATTACAGGCTTCATTTTACGTTCATGTTAGACCCGGCGAACGCTTTGTCCATATTTTTTACAGTCTATGGCTTACACATGTAATTATATAAATTAACATGCATTTATGTAGGCTACATTCATATGTATTTACTTACATTAAAGTGTGTGTATAGGCCTATAGTGTACAAGACATTATGTATTTATATGAATGAATATGTATATATGAATGCATTATATGCATGAATAATGTATTTAATATACATTAATACCACATTTCAATATGTATTTAGGCTATACAAATGCACATGTATATTCATATGCAATAATTTATATAAATTAAACATAGGCTATATACATTTGTGTTTAAATACATCAAGTTGCATTTATACATTTGTGTTTGTATACATTATGTTTTTAGCCGTGGACTTATTGTGGACATGTATAGGAATACAGGAACACAGTTACATAATACAAAAACACAGTTGCCTCAGGTGTAGCCTCGATAGCCAGGCTTTCATTTCGTCTGCGCGAAAGATGAAAGCCTGGAAAATGCCGTGGGCTGAACCAGTCTAAAAGTGGGAGTCAACCCTTCCGGGTGGGCGTCGCTCTAAATGATGTGACGTAGCGCTGCACTAGGGGGGAGAGGAGGGGCCGGGGGTGACGGACAGATCGATGAGATCCAATCAGGGTGCGCGCATTTCTGAGGCGCGACCCGCCCCTCTAGACGAGAAATGTCTCGCTCTGGGTCAGGCTACCTCAGGTGTAAATCCGGCAGAACGGTCGCTGCCTGCTATTCCTATACCTTTTTCCTCAGTAAACTATGCCTAAACGGTTAACCTAACCTTGCTCCTATACACTTAACCTCAGTGAAACTATGCCTAACCAAATTCATAATCATAATATGGTGTAAAAAAATTGGTTATTTGATGCTATATTAAGTAATTTAGCTGCAGGGGGCCCTCTGGAGTATAGTCTCGTGAGCCAGACTGTTGTCTGGAGGATCAACGGAAGCTCTGAAAATAATCCGGGTGGTAAAAAGATGTGACGCCTCGATCCTCCCTATACTTTCCGTTTCGCCTTTAAAGTCGCGCAAATTTGTCCTGAAATACAATAATGATTGAAGCCTATAGCCTGCTACAGTTCTTTTTTTAGAAATGGAAATTAACTGTAACTTTAGATATTTTTAAATATATTTTTTCGTGAATGGAAATGGCGGAACAGATGACAGCTCCCCTTCTCAGACTCTGTGGAGGTGTGTAGTTCCAGGGCTCTATGTAGCATTCAGAGGTTGTAGATTAGTTGTCTGGCTATATACGCGACGCAAGACTAAAAGAGAGAAGTATGGATGGTGCGTGTGCGTGCGTGTGTGTGTGTGCGTGTGTGTGTGACGTCTGTGTGTGTGTGGGGAGGGGGGGGGGGGGGGTGGTCCAGTGTTAATTACAACGATGAGCTTGTCCTCGTTAAGCTGTGGGTGTGATTAAGACCCCGGCCGGGACGTCTGGGAAAACCAACCATTGATCTGCCCGTCCCCTTTTCATTACTGCAAGCACACTCTTAATTACCAACCAATCACATACACGGCGTGCATGTGAGCGCGCACACGCACACACACACACACACACGGAAGGATGGATAGAGGGACTGTCTTCATGACTAATGTCAGAGAGTTTTTCTGTTTGGACATAATCTGTCATTATGGTGCCGAGGGGAGGAGAGGAGGAGAGGAGGAGAGGAGGAGAGGAGGAGAGTGACTCTTCCACTATCTAAATGTAGCTTCACGGCTGAATGCTAATTCAACAGTCCAATCATAGAGAGAGAGAGAGGAGAGAGAGAGAGAGAGAGAGAGAGAGAGAGAGAGAGAGAGAGAGAGAGAGAGAGAGAGAGAGAGAGATAGGACAGACAGACAGACAGACAGACTGATTTGTGACAATGTATAGTGGAGCTATAGCATCACCCTGCTTCTGATTACTGTAGTCTGTGCGCCCGTGCGTGTGTATACGTGCGTGCATCATTGTGTGTGTGTGTGTGTGTGTGTGTGTGTGTGTGTGTGTGTGTGTGTGTGTGTGTGAGGGTGTGTGTGTGTGTGTGTGTGTGTGTGTGTGTGTGTGTGTGTGTGTGTGTGTGTGTGTGTGTGTGTGTGTGCATGTGTGTGTGCGTGCGTGCGTTGTGCGTGCGTGCGTGCACACCTGTGTGTACGAGAAAGTATGCACGTTTATCATTCTGGCATTTAGTAGTGCAAGGTGCAAGGCGGCATGAACCATAGTTAGTGCCCAACAGTGTTATGCACTGAAGGAATTATCACTGTCAGATGACCTGGTATGTGGACATTTCACCCAGTGTTAAAGGTATATTCAGTGATTTCACTTAATTCAAATATCACTTATTTTTTTGTTTTGTTGTGATAATCCTCCCTACTATAGAGTGTGCTGGCCATATAAGGAGTTCCTCCCTGTCCCCAGTTAACCCCTGGGGGTCAAAAAACCTTAGGTTTCGTTTTTGACTCTCTATCCTGATTGGACGAAAGGCTGGGTCCCACAGCTAAAAAGGAAACCTAAGGTTTTTTGAGTGAAATCACTGAATATACCTTTAATAGTAGGCTATTTGTAGTAGATAACAGTAGCACAATTTGAAATTTGTACTCTATGGCCATAAAAAAGAATGTAGTCTGTGTGTGACTATATAGGGTTTGACTGGATTGCTGGATTACTACAATGACCATAGTGCTTTGGTGCATTCACACCACCTTGTGGAGAGGGGCAGGGCTTTGTTACTGCGGCAACATGTAGTCAAGGAAGTGAGACCAGTGTCTGTGTCATATTACCCACATAAAAAACAAACAGGAAAGTGTTCTTTGTCTACCAAACATCATTAAAATAAGATCTGGTTGCAAAAGGGCCCTTTGACATCTGCTATGCTGTGAGAGTTGTTTTGGAGTTTGTCATTTTACATTTGTTTTGCATAATGGTTTTGTGTTGGCTTACTTCAATAATGAAACAAATTTCCATGGATTCAAGGCTTCATGGGTTGAGTGTATACAGGTGGAAAGTTTCAGTCTCTCGATACAATATGAAGCCAATGCGGAAATAATGAACACACTGCCATTCTCACTAAAGGCCCAGAAGTTGGCGCTAATTTCCCCTCTTTTCATGCCTTTAACCTTAATGGGTGTTTGACCAGACTTTCCACTTGATTGTACTCCCTGAGTGAACATTGTCACAAATAGGCTACTTTGTGCGTTCAGTCGCTAGTTTAAAGATGGAGTGCCATGATTTTTTTCCACCCTAAAACATGATCATCAGGTCTTATTGTTATATAAGGAGGTATAAGTTTTTCAAAAAACTGTACAGTATTTGTTAAAATGTTGTTTTTATGTGGACACACTCCACCAGTTCATGGAGTATGCCTGGTTTGCCTGGTGGGTGGTGATGGGTGGTGATCCACCTGAACTGAAGCCGCACCCACAGCTGTAGTTGATAGTGTGATGTCACTATATTACTGTTCATTTCATTGGACCGTTTGACTGTCAAGGGTTCAGCCTCCAGGAAGAAACCCTGAATACAAAGTTAATACACCACTGCACATAAAAACGACTCCAGGGTGTCTAATGAAGTACTGTCACCTCATAGACACATGACAAACTGGAAAAATAAAAAAAATGTGGCACAATTGTTCTTTACATTATCATGGAAAGAACACTTTAAAGATGGAGTGCCACAATTTTTTTACAGAGGAAAGACGATTGAGGACAGAGCCCGGACCCCTCCTTCACCTGGGTGAAATATACTCACACAATGCACTCCACAAAATGTGCCACATTCAGAAAAAGAAAGAAAAAAGGACGGGTATGGACTAGCATGACTATAGTCCATACCCGTCCTTTTTTCTTTCTTTTTCTGAAACCAACTTGAGTAGTTTAATAGATCATTAATCTACTTACACATTTCAGCGCAAAATTCTCTCCTCAAATTTTGAGCACGGAATATCTGCCACTTATCGGGTGCCCCCTGTGGCACACCCATTATGCGACGCTCAGCCAATCACAGTGCAGAATGACACACCTTCCAGGCTAATTTCTATCAATTTAATTTGGTGGTCCTTGAAATTTAAATGTAGACTGTAGACTAGTTAATTCACAGAAAATACAGCCTACAGTAAATCACCATGCAGTAACAGGGCTTGTTTTTAAAAAGCCTATATTTTGCGCTAAAGTAATATTGAATAACATAAATGTATAGTTTTAAGGCTACACTGGCATTGTAGAGAGGTGGACTAGTGAGAGTGAGAGATACTAATACTAGAGATGCTCCGATCAGGTTTTTTGGGGCCGATCACCGATCACCGATCACTGAAAACAGTATAGGCCGATACCGATATTGCCGATACCGACCGATCACAGCGTCGTGAAATCCATACATTTTCCCATTGTGTAGCATATATACTTACTCTATTTATTTAATGAATGACTCTTCTTACACATCATTCACATTGCAAGTATAAAAATTAGGAGATGAGAAAGTATCATGAATTGACAACCGTTTATTGCAGGCTGAGGCAACATGCAATATTTCACTCTAGACTCTCTTAGAGACAATTTGGAGTTTAGCTACAAGCTTTTGTATGGAAAGAAGTCATACTCAGAAAAACAATGAGAATAAGAACTGTACACTGTCACATGTGCAACTGCAACATTCTCTCTAGAGACACTCTAAGTATGCAAAGTTCACAGCATTATCAATAAACAAATTACAAAAACAACAACGAGAATAAGAACTGTGTATACTGTGTCTGTCACATGTGCAACTGCAACATCTAGTTGTCTCTACTAGTGCAACATTCTCTCTAGCGACACTCTGTCTTGGAGACAACATGGAGCTTATATTTAATTATACTGTAGCTTTCCTGTGAAAAATAAGTTCTCAAACTATTACTGCAACAGGTTACAGGCAGCCAAACCAAAATAAAATAGTTTCAAGGTTATTTATCTGCATGTAGGATAAGACAGGATAAGTATGCAAAGTTCACAGCATTAGCAATTAACAAAATAAAACCCCAATGAGAATAAGTACAAAAAATAACAAAAATAACTGTACACTAGCTGTCACATGTACAATTGCAACATTCTCTCTAGTAGTCTCTACTAGTGCAACATTCTCTCTAGAGACACTGTCTTGGAGACAGTACAGCTTTGAGCTTATATTCAATTATACTGTAGGCAGCTTTCCTGTCAAAAATCTAACTGCAACAGGTTACAGGCAGCCAAAATAAAATAGGAAAAAAAACAAAACATGAATGCAACAATCTTAAGTAGGCCTATCTATTTCAGCTGAGGTAGTTCCTGTCTGTGGCCTTTAGAGGAGTAGGGAGAGAGCCGTGAGCAATAAGTAAAGTGCACAGTAAATACTTTTTAAGAAAAACAAAAAAACATTGCAGCTCAATCTGTAGGCCTGGCTATATCTCCTGTCATCATTTCAGCTGAGACATTACTGTAGACTTTTAGGAAGATGGGGCAGGTGGGGGGGCGGTTAGGTCAGCTTGCTTCTGATTAAGCAGCATGATTGGCAGGTTTGCCTTGCAAAATATAAGCATCTCAGCATTTTTTGCAGTTAACCTGTTCCTCTTCTCATCAATAATAAGACCTGCTGTACTGAAAAGGCGCTCACTATCTACGCTTGTGCAAGGTGCACTGAGATAGGCTCGTGCTGCTTGTGCGAGAGCAGGAAAGCGACCTGCATTGGCCTTCCAATAATCAAGTGGCGTGATTGTGGGTTGTTTGGTTGTTTTATCTATTTTTACAACTGCCTCTGATAGGTAAAGAGCAATCTGTGATGATATTGCGTCGTTGCCGTCAGCTTCATTTTGCCCATCCTCAGCCAACAGTTCATCATACATAGCATGCAAGCCAGTCCATGGTACCTTCTGTGGGGGCTCAGAGCTGCTTGCTGCAGAACTGCCCTCACCAACCTGTTGCACCTCAGCAGGGGCCCGGCCCAGGATGTCAGAAAGCAGCCCACGGATCTGTAGCTTGAGTGCGGCGTTGAAAAATCTGTCTTTATACCTTTATATTAGAAGAGAACAATAGAAATAAATAAACATTAATTAATTCATGATGGATTAATTTCATAGGTTTTGATTAGTCATGGGCTTGCCTGGCCTCATACTAGCATATTCCAAAATTCCAAATGAGTTTACTTTTTATTCTAGTTTCTATTATTAACTGTACATTTTCAAATGGAAAATGAGGGAGATGCAAACCATCCTACACTACAGTATAGCCACAACACTATTGTAATGTTAACAGTTATCTTTAATTAAGCATAGCCCCATATATCAAACTAATAAAATTAATCACACACACACACACACACACACACACACACACACACACACACACACACACACACACACACACACACGTGAAGTAGGCCTAGGCTAGTTCTCACCTTGGATCGAGCAGTGTTGAGATTGTGTACAGGCTCTCAGATTCAATGGCACTGAATCTCTTCTTGACAGATTCCAAGAGTGTGGCTTTGACGGTTTTCACACCATTGTCAGTCTCTTTTTCTTGCTCCATAAGACGAATCAAAGCTTTGATGGATGGAATGACATCTGCAGCCGAAGAAGTGGATTTGCATATGTCTTTTGTGAGCTCATCAAAGGGGTTAAGCAGTGAAATCAGATTCTCAACCAATCTCCACTGGTTGTTGGTGTACTCGGCAGGGAGGTCATAGTCGGTGGCATAAGCAACGAGGGCACGTTTCTGTTCCAGCACACTCCTTAACATGGCAACGGTGCTGTTCCACCGTGTGGGGACATCCTGCTGCAGGCGTTTGAGCTGCTGCTCCGGGGGGTTCACTTCTCTCTGAATATCGAACAGTCGGGAGTAGGCAAGATTAGAATGTTTAAAATGTCCAACGATGCGTCGCCCAATTGCGATGATATCAGTGACGGCACGCTGTGACAAAACCCCCTCATGCACAGCGAGTTGGAGTGTGTGCGCCATGCACGGTAGGCTTGGGAAACCTGCATCCCTCATAGCCTTCTCCATTCCTAGCGTAGAATAGCATGTACCTTTCCATTCGGGATGCCCCATGTTAAGAACATGGATGTGAAGGTGTTCGCAATATTCTCCGCAGTGTGAGACCCGGGGAACTCCTGTGAGTGAAGCACAACTCTCTTCAGCTCGAAACTTTCATCAATAAACTGCGCGGTTAGGCTCAGCATGGACATGGGGCTTACACTGGAACTCCAAATGTCACTCGTAAAGCTAATTGACACTGTCTTGTCGTCCTGCATAAGGCTTTCGATGTGCTTGTGTAGAGTTTGGTACAACTCGGGAAGGCATACGTCAGTGAAATATTTACGACCTGGGAGTGTGTATCGGGGATCCAGGCAGTTAACAAGGCGTTTGAAACCTATGTCTTCCACTACAGACAGCGGCTGATGATCAAGGCATATGAATTCCATTACCTTTTTATGAATTGTTTTTTTCCTTCCGTCGTTGGTGTAGGGCAGGTGTCGTTTATATGTCTCTGTTACACTCAGTTGAGTGAGTGGGGTCTGGGTTGCTGCGCGTTCCTTCACTCGCTCTGCCTTAGCAGCAGCGGCGACGCTCGCCAACTTTTTATACTCTGCATGCTCCTTGGGGTGTATGTTGGTCAAATGTCTTATCAGGTTCGTTGTGTTGAAATTCTTTTGTAGCGCTCCTCCTCGGGGTACGTCCTTTTCACACATGTTGCAAACTGCGAGTTTGGTGTCCTTTTCTGACACAGTAAACCACTT
>NC_139700.1:45196331-45208831 GCF_964188405.1 Protomyctophum parallelum
CAACAGATGTAACCAGCTTCACCAGGCTGCAACCAGCTTCACCAGGCTGCAACCAGCTTCACCAGGCTGCAACCAGCTTCACCAGATGTAACCAGCTTCACCAGGCTGAAACCAGCTTCACCAGATGTAACCAGCTTCACCAGGCTGAAACCAGCTTCACCAGGCTGCAACCAGCTTCACCAGATGTAACCAGCTTCACCAGGCTGAAACCAGCTTCACCAGATGTAACCAGCTTCACCAGGCTGCAACCAGCTTCACCAGATGTAACCAGCTTCACCAGGCTGAAACCAGCTTCACCAGATGTAACCAGCTTCACCAGGCTGAAACCAGCTTCACCAGGCTGCAACCAGCTTCACCAGGCTGCAACCAGCTTCACCAGGCTGAAACCAGCTTCACCAGGCTGAAACCAGCTTCACCAGGCTGAAACCAGCTTCACCAGGCTGCAACCAGCTTCACCAGATGTAACCAGCTTCACCAGGCTGCAACCAGCTTCACCAGGCTGAAACCAGCTTCACCAGGCTGCAACCTGCTTCACCAGGCTGCAACCAGCTTCACCAGGCTGAAACCAGCTTCACCAGGCTGAAACCAGCTTCAACAGGCTGAAACCAGCTTCACCAGGCTGAAACCAGCTTCACCAGGCTGCAACCAGCTTCACCAGGCTGAAACCTGCTTCACCAGGCTGCAACCAGCTTCACCAGGCTGAAACCAGCTTCACCAGGCTGCAACCAGCTTCACCAGATGTAACCAGCTTCACCAGGCTGCAACCAGCTTCACCAGGCTGAAACCAGCTTCACCAGGCTGAAACCAGCTTCACCAGGCTGAAACCAGCTTCACCAGGCTGCAACCAGCTTCACCAGGCTGAAACCAGCTTCACCAGATGTAACCAGCTTCACCAGGCTGCAACCAGCTTCACCAGGCTGAAACCAGCTTCACCAGGCTGAAACCAGCTTCACCAGGCTGAAACCAGCTTCACCAGGCTGCAACCAGCTTCACCAGGCTGAAACCAGCTTCACCAGGCTGCAACCAGTTTCAACAGGCTGCAACCGGCTTCACCAGGCTGCAACCGGCTTCACCAGGCTGAAACCAGCTTCACCAGGCTGCAACCAGCTTCACCAGGCTGCAACCAGCTTCGCCAGGCTGAAACCAGCTTCACCAGGCTGAAACCAGCTTCACCAGGCTGAAACAAGCTTTATCTTGCAAGCTTTTACCATTCTGAAACCAGCTTCAGCAGGCTGCAACATATACTCCAGCAATCTCAAACAAGCTTCACCAAGCTCAAGCTAGCTCCAAGAAGCTTCAACCAGGCTAAAGTAAGCTCCAACAAGCTCCAGCAAACTGCAACAGTATAATGTAACACAACAAGGGGGGGGGGGGGCGGGATATAGCATTACAGTAGATGTAATAGTGTCTACCGTATGTGGGTTAGTAACAGTACCTGTGTCTATAATGTGCATTGAGCATGAGGGCAGCTCCAGTGCTGTGGAGCTGATGCTGGTCAGCTCTGTTCCACCAGGCAGCAGATGGCCATGCCAGCAGGCCACAAGCATGCCAGAAGGTTACGCAATGGAATGCTGCTCCCAGGAACAGGCGCGCACACACACACACACACACACACACACACGCACACGCACACAGCATGACACATACATGTTCACAAACACTCCCCCACACACACTGCATGCATAAACACCCTCACAATTATGTTTGACATTTCATTTTATCTGCACTATGATCTGGTACGTCCGTATCATAGCTACTGAGTGTGCGTGCGTGCGTGCGTGCGTGTTTTATAAATATTGAACCAATGAATAACAAGAGCTTATGACTACATATCTACATTGGATGAATTCTGGGAGGTTGGGGAATCGAACCCTGACCTCCCGGTCTCAGGGCGGCCACTCCTAAATCATTCCCTGACCCCTGCTCTCCTGTTGCCCCAGACCTTTTCGAGGGTAGTCTCATTTTGAAGACCACAACGACTCAGTAAAGAACCGTCTGTGTAAACTGTCCCACAAT
This sequence comes from Protomyctophum parallelum, assembly GCF_964188405.1. Taxonomy (NCBI): domain Eukaryota; kingdom Metazoa; phylum Chordata; class Actinopteri; order Myctophiformes; family Myctophidae; genus Protomyctophum; species Protomyctophum parallelum. Next base: position 45,198,348 of record NC_139700.1, read on the forward strand.
CTTATTTTAATTCACCAAAAACATACATCTTGTAACCGCGACCAGCAACACTTTAGTTCTTGTTATAATTGTTATAATTTAGCTATTGAAAAATAGCAGATCTACAAGCTCAAAGTGCAGCACCAAGTGCCACATGCACTACGAGCTTGTAGATCTGCTGTTTTTGAAAAATCGTGAAAATGTGTCCGCACATCTTTGAATATATATATATTCTTTTTACGCTTTTAACTCAAATCTTTGCTTCTGGGGGGGTCCCTGGAACCACATATTTTGAGATTGGGGTCCGGGGCCAATTAGCCTACATATAATTCTGGGGCTCCTTGACATGAAATAGGTTGTGCACCACTGACATAGAAACAGAGTTTTTTTTTCCAGAAAACTGTCAGGATTTAGAAGACAATTTGTTGAATCTTTTCTCATGGTCTAAATGGGTTTAATGAAAAACGCAGTCAGAAAACCCTGATGTCTGTATGTATGGATGGAAGGATGGATGCGTTTGATAACATGCATGCCACCGAACACAACCCATCCGTGCTGCTCTGCTGTTCAGGCACATGGCTGAGCAACGGCATTTCAGGAAGGTTGGTGTGTATGGGGGTGGGGGTGGGGTGGGGGGGGGGACACACCAGCCTGGACGGTGGAAACAGATGGAGTCGGTGCATCCCCGTGGTCTAGAATCCATTTCCTTGCTCTCTCTGGGGCAACCAGTGTCTGTCTGTTGGGTGATGTGGGTCAGATGGTGCTGCTATCTTTATCCACCTGCCCAGTCCCCATTGAAAACAACAGTGGATTCTTTTTTTAACCCATTTTGACCTTTGCAGGGAACGATTCTACAAAATGTCTTCTTAATCCTGACAGTTTTCTAAAAAACCCCATTATGTTTCTATGTCAGTCGTTCTCAAACGTTTTTCATGTCCCAAGATTATAATGTCATTTGGCCGCCGACCCCCCATCTAAAAGTATGTTGTTCCAGGGACGGCCCAGAGGCAAAGATTTGAGTTAAACACTTTGTGAAAGAATATATAATTATTCAAAGATTTGCACTACATTTTCACTATAAAAAAAAAATAGCAGACCAAAAGTTCAGTTCAGTTCAGTTCAGTTCAGTTAAGTTCAGTTCATTTATTTTGGTCATTAAAAACAGATTAATACAGTGCCTGCTTTGTTTTTGCAAAATAAACATTGACCAAAAAGTTGTAGGCTGAAGCCTAAGCTTATTGTGCCTATACCATTCTAACATATAAATGGCTTTCATAGGTGAAATAATACAACAAAAGAAGAAAAAACAAAACAAAGAAAGACAGGACAAAAGACAAGTTCATAGCGCGGCACCGAGTGCTTGAGCTTGTAGATCTGCTATTTTTCAATAGCTAAAGCATAACATAATGCTTAAAACACCAAATAGGGTTCCCGCCCTGGAGCTCTGTGATGTCTTGGTTGGTTTATTTCTTTGTTATTCCCCCCCCAAAAAACGTCTGTTGTCTTTGCTGACAAAAACGTAATAAAAACTAAGCTATGATTACCAAAGAACCTTTGACTAAATCCTATTGACAATTAAATCAACAAATAAAAACTAGACTGAAATGTCAGGGAGGGACAAGTGGAGAAGACATTCAGTACAAATTAAACGATACGTTTATGCATGGTTGCGTGCTGAAAATAGTAGATGTACAAGCTCATTACGTTCTTGTGACACGCTGTGAGCTTGTAGGTCGGAGTCATTACGGCCCACTAAAATAAGTTTGTGTCGACTAAATCAACTGACTAAAATCTTATGACATGTAGTCAACCAAAATTAAAACATTTCAAATGCCTATAGTCAAAAACGAACACTGCATTCTGGTTGAATGGTGCATTTCTTCTCCAGAGCTTTCAGTGTGTCTCACCATACATATTGTTACATACATCACTAAAGTAAAACCCCATCTTAATCTCTAAGTTTGAAACTGTCCATGTTAGCATTACGTTTAGGCAAGGGGAGGCAGAGTCGTGTTTCCTTAAAAGTCTCTCTGGCAAGTTGCCAGAGTTCCATAAATGTTCCTTTGTGACTGTATAGTGTGATGTTTTCACTGTAAGCCACACCGTCATACAACAAAGTATGGTTCTCAAGTGGTCCTTGAGGGAGTTCCAGGGGGTCCCTTATAGATACATTATAAGATAGTTAGGAACCAAATGAACCCTTATGGGTCTGTAACTCTGAGAGTGTGTACAAATGGAACCAACCCAAACGGTAAAACTGGACTTGGAGGAAGAGGGCACTGGAGCAAACTCTGACATTTAGTTAGTGTGAAATTCAGTCTTCTAATATTATAGCCTCTAAGCTCCTCTGGTCTCATATCATTCCAGTCTGACTTCTGGGGAAGTCCCAACCGTGTAGTACTGTGGGCTGTTCGAGACACTTAAGAGTGTGTGTGTGTGTGTGTGTGTGTGTGTGTGTGTGTGTGTGTGTGTGTGTGTGTGTGTGTGTGTGTGTGTGGCAGGGGCGGTGGGTGTGTTCGCACTTGCAGAACAGAGAGGGGCTTTTCAGGCCTTGCCAAGTAGAAGGGGCAGTAGTGTGTTCGAGTGCGCGCGCGCATGTGTGCGTGCGTGTGTGTGTGCACGTGTGTGTGTGCGTGTGTGTGTGTGTGTGTGTGTGTGTGTGTGACATCATGCTGATCTCATGCTGCCCAGCCCTGCCAGGCGGTAGCGTTCCTCCTGACAGAGAGATTTCACTGTTTTACTCTGAAGCCCTGTAGCTTGTATAAATCTGTGTGAGCTTGTAGATCTGTGTGAGCGTGTAGATCTGTGTGAGCTTGTAGATCTGAAGCTTTTCAGTACAAGAGGTTGGGGCCACTACGCGGACCTCACACTGTCTGTGCCCATATATGGAGATGTCTGTTTCTGTCTGTCTACCTGCAGTGTGTCTTTTAGGCAGACAGTTTATTTCATGTTGTGTGTGTGTGTGTGTGTGTGTGTGTGTGTGTGTGTGTGTGTGTGTGTGTGTGTGTGTGTGTGTGTGTGTGTGTGTGTGTGTGTGTGTGTGTGTGTGTGTGTGTGTGTGTGTTTTGCGTGCATGCATGCGTGCGTGCAAATGCACAATGGCCGAAGGGGATAATCACCCATGAAATATGACTAACATTACCGGCTGGTGAAAAACAACAATTCTTTCTTGGGTGGAAAATGTTTTTCCTTTGAAATTATTACTGTAGTCGAATCCTTTTTTCTAAAGATAAGGTCTGTGTGTGTGTGCGTGTGTGTGTGTGTGTGTGTCTGTGTGTGTGTGTGTGTGTGTGTGTGTGTGTGTGCGTGTGCGTGTGTGTGTGTGCGTGTGTGAGGTGTGTACCAGGTGAATCCATCAATAGTGTAAGAGCAGCGCTGCTGTTGTGGTTCTGTAATGAGCAGAACAACATCAATATTACATGATGCTAGCGAGGCCTGTGGGAGCTGTGCGTGCATGCGTGCGTTCGTGCGTTGCGTGCGTGCGTGCGTGCGTGCGTGCGACCCGTGCGTGCGGTAGAGGGTTTTTTTTACGGTGAAAAAAATAATCTTTGGATCAACTCTGCCTTTAAAATAATTATTATTTCATATTGGAGACGGAACTAGAATTTAAAAAAATAATTACCCTTTGAGAGCATAATATACACAGCCTTGGCTACATGGTTAACAATATACTGTGTTTATGTCAATGTCCAATCTTAATAAACTGACTTCGTTCCCCTTAAAATTCTAAAATGATGCCCTTGGGTTGGATACATGCTCAATACACCTCGTTAAACAATGTGTCAGCAATTTATTAAAAAATGCATTCTACCAAAATATGGAACAACCTACCAAAAGACAAAGGTTCTGACGACTCCTTACCCAAACTCTAAACTAACCGACTGTAAAACAAGTCCCCTCCTTTCTCTACATCTTATACGGTCCAGCAAGTAGTTGCTGGACAGACAAGACGAATAGTTTAAGTTTTTCTATTAGCCAAAGTGGCTTTACAACAAAACAAAACAAAATAAACAACTTTCTTGGGAGAGAAAAGGTTAAAGAATGGAGGGGAAAGCAAATCTGAAAAGGTGTGTTCTGAGGGAGGTTTTAATTAAATAATTAAGCGTGTCGATTCATGAATATAACTCATTTCAACTCATTTCATTCAAGGTCCTCTTCCATTGTGGGAAGGGACATTGAGGGGGAATTGTGAAAGGGGAATTCATAATAAATAGCCTAAATAGCAGTGGTTCCCAAACCGCATGGGTGTCGGGACGCTCAGTTTCTGCACCAGTGTTTTCTCACTCAGCAGTAAATTTAACCAACGTCCAGTATAAGTGCATGTATAAGGGCATCTGCACATTTCTAAAGTTACAATTTAATGGCTTTTTGGTTTTAAAACCGTTTTACGAAGGAGGCCACCATTGTGAAAAGAGCCTCACAGTGCGAGGCGTTGTGAGCTTGTCAACCAAGTGAAAGGAAATGTAATGCACACCATTCCAAGTGCTTGTCAGTAGAGATGTCCCCGACTTTTTTCACTTCCGATCCGATCCCGATACCTACATTTCTGTGCTGGCCGATACCGAATACCGATACTATTGTCGTGATCCCATGTTGTGTTTATAGCTATCTAGCTATATATCTCGTGTTGTGTTTATAGCCATCTAGCTATATATATATATATCATGTTGTGTTTATAGCCATCTAGCTATATATATATCATGTTGTGTTTATAGCCATCTAGCTATATATATATCATGTTGTGTTTATAGCCATCTAGCTATATATATATATATCATGTTGTGTTTATAGACATCTAGCTATATATATCATGTTGTGTTTATAGCCATCTAGCTATTTATATCATGTTGTGTTTATAGCCATCTAGCTATATATATCATGTTGTATTTATAGCCATCTAGCTATTTATATCATGTTGTGTTTATAGCCATCTAGCTATATATATCATGTTGTGTTTATAGCCATCTAGCTATATATATCATGTTGTGTTTATAGCCATCTAGCTATATACGTATACCATGTTGTGTTTATAGCCATCTAGCTATATATCTCGTGTTGTGTTTATAGCCATCTAGCTATATATCTCATGTTGTGTTTATAGCTATCTAGCTATATATCTCATGTTGTGTTTATAGCTATCTAGCTGTATATATCGTGTTGTGTTTATAGCCATCTAGCTATATATATCATGTTGTGTTTATAGCCATCTAGCTATATACGTATACCATGTTGTATTTATAGCCATCTAGCTATATATCTCATGTTGTGTTTATAGCCATCTAGCTATATATCTCGTGTTGTGTTTATAGCCATCTAGCTATATATCTCGTGTTGTGTTTATAGCCATCTAGCTATATATCTCGTGTTGTGTTTATAGCCATCTAGCTATATATCTCGTGTTGTGTTTATAGCCATCTAGCTATATATCTCGTGTTGTGTTTATAGCAGACTCCTCACTCATATGTGCACTTGCAGTTTGAGCAACTCCAAAGCAAACTCCACATGCCAATACATTTTATTTACCTGCCATAGTGTCAACCCCTTAACCCGGTGTCGTATCTGTGGTTAGACTGGCATATTCAGTTTATTCACCGATACCGATATGACCCGATATGGACAAATTAGGGCAGATCCGATACTTTTCCCGATACCGATACAGGACATCTCTACTTGTCAGGGTGGGGGGGTACCCTGTTAAAATATCATTATTTTAGGAAAGGTTTGTGAAAACCCTCGATCTAGAGGTCCCGGAGTGCAGTTAGCATGTTCCCAAGCCTAGCTCCGGCACAAATCAACCCCTGCACACAGGTTAATGATTAACACAGGTTAATGATTAACCAGTGTGCATTGATTAACTGTTAATCACAATGGTTAACGGTTAATTACTGCTTAATTGACCGCTAATCAAAAAGTGGTCCAATTACAGAGCCAACTCATGATGTTCAATGTTTGACGGAGGGCAATTTTGCCATGATTTTACGTTATGGTTATCGATTGATTGATTATTAGTGTTTTTATGGCAATAAATGATATTAAGGATTATCGCCCCATGCATTCCTTAATGAACATTGGTTTATTGTACAGATTAGCTTCAGCATTCCACATAAGCTGCCGCCTACAGTCCAGCATGCAGGCTCCAAGACATAATTATTACACATAACCACGATATAAATCATTCCAATATCAGTGAATCACACTCTATATCAAGCATCACAGAGAGAGAGAGAGAGAGAGAGAGAGAGAGAGAGAGAGAGGACCTGTATCTCAGCCAGGCATCTATACACGGTTCAGCCTGAGTTTAATGCCTGCATGTATATGTTTGTATTGATTTATTATTGTGATATAATTCGACATCCACAGGATTCATGAGCAGTTTAGAAAAAGCCCTGCCTTTAAATATGCCAGCGTGGAATATGATGGAGGATTGCTTTAGAGCCTTTGTCTTTTATTTTATTGAATATTTTCTGGTGGAGTCCTGACCCTTGATTCCCATGATGATGGAATGTCTGACGATCTGTTCCATATGTTTGGATCAATACCTGAACACCTGCCGCACACACACACACACACACACACACACACACACACGCACACGCACACGCACACTCACACACTAAGCCCCCCCCCCCCCTGGCCCAAATGAGCGCTGCTCAGAGGAGTGTGGACGAGAATGTTAACAGCCAGCATCAACATCCCCGCTGTGTGTGTGTGTGTGTGTGTGTGTGTGTGTGTGTGTGTGTGTGATTGGCTCATCTATGGGTTTGTTTCATATGAGGCGCGTTGGAGGCTGTCTAAATAATTTAGACCTTGCATCTGTAGGCCTATTGATCGTGTGTGTGTGTGTGTGTGTTACCCCCCCCCCCCCCCCCCCCCCACATCATATGAGATGCAGGTACTCTGCTGAAAATATGAAATAACAGACAGACGGACAGAAGCATGTTGCACACATTTAGTGTGTGTGTCTCAGTCTCCCTCTCTGTGTGTGTGTGTGTGTGTGTGTGTGTGTGTGTGTGTGTGCGCGAGTGCGAGTGTGCGCGAGTGCGAGTGTGCGAGTGTGTTCGTGCAGTTTTTAATGGAGCTGAATGTGCTCCGCTGCCTACATACAATACCATCATCATTACTACACTCTAACCTCTATCACACACACACACGCACACACACACACACACACACACACACACACACACACATGCGCGCGTGTGCGCACATGAACACCTCCGGTGAATACAGCTTGTATATTCCAGTAAAAATAGCACAATGTGGGCTCTGCTCTGGAAGTATGAATATGATAATTGCGCGCATGAATGAGAGGCCATGTCAACGTACAGCACACTGCAGCGCACTCTTAACGCGCGCTGTGCTGCCCAACCGAGCCCCGCTGTGCATTCAGTATGATAATGTAGCTGTTATAGCCAGCCTGCTGAGGCGTCACTCACTCACACTGACGCACGCACGCATGCACGCACGCACCGCACGCACGCACGCACGCACGCACGCACGCACGCACGCACGCTGACAATGCAGCACTGCCTCCCAAGGTTGGTCCAAATGTTTTAGCCTGTAACAATTTATTTTCCGAATAGTAAATTTTCTGTATTTTGTCAGTTTTATAGTAATAACTATATCACAATAAACCCTGACTGAATGAACGTTTAAATGTCACACAAATAAAATGCGAGCAGGAGTCTTAATGTTTTTTGTCAGGTCAAGGACCCTCAGTCTGGCCTGAAAGAACACTCCCATTTCCATCCAAGGCATACAGTATATAGGGGTGGATTCAAACTATAGTGCTGGAAACCGACGTTGGCTACCCATCGGGAACCCCTTTTGGTGTTTTAAGCATTAGCTATTGAAAAATACTTTTTGAAAAATCTTGAGAAATGTGGCGCAAATCTTTGAATACATATTCTTTCAGAGCGAACGTTTTTTTAACTCAAATCTTTGCTTCTAGGGGGGGGGGGGGTCCCTGGAACAAGATATTTTCAGATGGGGGGTCGGCGGCCAATTACATACAGTATATCTATAAGCTTGCCAATGCATTCACGCATCGCCAGCGCCTCCCGTTGCCTCCACCCTCCATGTTGCCCTCCGTTGAGATAAAGACGCCGGAAGACGCGTCAGAGCCGGGAAGACGCGTCTACCTGTGTGTTGGGTGCTCGTGATTTTAGTTTACGGAAGCAGTAAAGAATGGCAAGGCCACACAACGCTATAGTTTCCATCCAAGTTATCCGCTGTGTGTGTGTGTGTGTGTGTGTGTGTGTGTGTGTGTGTGTGTGTGTGTGTGTGTGAGTGTGTGTGTGTTGTGTGTGTCAACGTCGTCGACATCTACGGACTGCCATAAGCAAGCAAAGCATAAGAGTGTGTGTGTGTGTGAGATAGAGAGAGAGAGAGAGAGAGAGAGAGATGAGAGAGAGAGAGAGAGGAGGTTTTAGTGTAAAAGGCATGAGAAACAGAGGAGGAAATGTTGTATGTAGGGAGTGGTGCATGAATTATTAACGCACGCACGCACGCACGCACGCACAAACACACAGGATGGTCTTGACCAGGTCTTTTTAATGGAGGCAGGCAGACAGACAGACAGACAGACAGACAGACAGACAGACAGACAGACAGACAGGACAGACAGACAGACAGACAGACAGACAGACAGACAGACAGACAGACAGACAGAGCAGTAAACTCCTCCAGACACAGACAGAAGCAGCCTGTTTGGTTTCATCCATGGAGGAAAGCCCCACAGCGACCACTCCCTTCGTCCCAGCCTGACGCTCCCTCCATGCAGCCTCATGCAGCCGCTGCTGCTGCTGGCCAAATTCCAACACTCCCAAATCTCTGCTCACTCTCTCACTCTGCACTCGGTGCTCCAGCTTATAACCCTGGTCATAGTTTGTGTCCCTGGTGGTCATTTGCTTTTTTGGAGGAGTCGAGACGGGGAGAGAGCGTGATGCTCCCCAAGGCGATTGGAGTGTCAAACAGCGAGTGTATATATACGTCTAGTGTTAAAGGAGAGTTTCGCACAAGCTGTTTTCTTACGTATATATGAAGACATGTATCCATTCGTCATTGAAAAAAAACATTATATATTCTATTATCAACATGATTTTGTAAAAAAAAAATCCCCTTTACTCCAGCCTGTTCTCGCCAACCTGCGAGAGGTCAAAAGTGTTGACTGCCTATGTGTTTTGCTAATGGAGAGACCGTCTTCTTGGGCTATGGGATGGAAACCACAACGTCTGTCTGGGAGATGGGGTCTATAGAAGCCGTGTCGGGTGCTGGCCGACTTCAAAGGGATGTTTTAGAACAGATTAAAGTTGATCTGCTCACATCATGACAATGTAAACACACACAGAGCGTGCATACTCGTGTTGAACGACCTGAGAGTGAAAGTGTCACACTTAAAGGTTTCACAACATTAATTTTCATTTTTTTTCATTTTTTTTATTTTTTAATGACCTTAATTACACCCACACAACCTCAACTAGCTAGCTATACTGAAGCAACACATTCATTAATTCAATTCAAACTTTATTAGCAGACTCAGATCCGTATACAATTAGAGGTACAAAAACCATAAAAGAAACATAGACTCGATCTAACCCATTCTGGGCGGGAAACCCCTGTTGGTGTTTTAAGCATTATGTTATACTTTATCTATTGAAAAATAGCAGATCTACAAGCTCATAGTGCTGGCACCGAAGTGCCGAGCTACGAGCTTGTAGATCTGCTATTTTTGAAAGTTGTGAAAATGTGGCGCACAACATATTTTCAGATGGGGGTCGGCGGCCAATTACATATATATTTGGGGGTCCCTTGACATGAAAAAGGTTGAGCACCACTGATATAGAAAACTTTTAGGATTTAGAAGACACTTTTTTAGAATCGTCTAAATGGGCTAAACCGGGGAGTAAGCTTGTGTGGACGTTGGGGGGGGGGGGGGGGGGGGGGCTATTGGAATTTGGCTACCGAGTTCCTGTGGGTTCCTCCTGGGTCTCATGTCTCTGTCTGGCTGGAAGCTGTCCTCAGTGATGTTATTGTGGTTCCTTCACTGTGTCTTTTTGTTGGGCGTGTGTGTATTTGGAAATAAGTCGCTGGAGTGCTCTAGAGTTCATATTGTTGACCTCTTGTTTCAACACGCGCCTCATTGAGTCCATCAGGACTGCATCCATTAGGTTCATAGTCTGCAGCTGTGTATTGGACAGAATGTTGGGCCTCTTCCTTACTTCCTTCACAGGTCTGACCAATCAGTGTTGTTTTTGGCATCAGTTTTAGTCATTATAGTCTCTTCGATATAGTCTTCATTTAGTTTCAGTCACATTTTAGTCACCTGGAATGTTTTAGTGTTTTAGTCGACTAAATATCATACGATTTTAGTTGACTAAATCAACTGTTGATTTAGTAAAATGTGTTTGGCGGGCCTTGATGCCGTCGTAATGACTGTTTTTACACTTGCTGCAAATAGCCGAAAATAGCAGATCTGCTATTTTCAGCATGCAACCAAGTGTAAA
>NC_139700.1:45213831-45216331 GCF_964188405.1 Protomyctophum parallelum
ACTCGATTTGCTATTCACGTTATGCATGCGCATACCCTCTATAGAGCACCAGATTCTCACAAAAGAATTAAGAGTATATGCATCTCTTAATGCATAACAGGATGGATTCTCCAACGGCGAAACGGACAGATGGTTTTTCATACCATAATGTGATATATCTTATATATTGGATCTGCATCCAAAGGGTCACGCTGTCAACATACGTTTGATATTACAGCCCGGGTGTGGCCCGACACCAAGCACGCACGCACGCGCACGCACACACACACACACACACACACACACACACACACACACACACACACACACACACACACACACACACACACACACAGAGAGAGAGACGTGCAGTCCAGATGTGTGCAGCTGTGTGGAACATGTGGCAGACAGATGTTGCGGGGACAGGAAGTAACCACAGAATGACAGGAATGAGACCGCACACGCACACACACACACACACACACACACACACACACACACACACACACACACACACACACACACACACACACACACACACACACACACACACACACACACACACACCGATGTAGTGCAGTCAATAAATCAGAACAGAAGTAACAATGAAGTGAAAAAAGAACAGAAAAGAAGAACTCTAAAAACTCTATAGGAAGCCAATAAAATTAGTTTATAAACAAGTTTTGAAAGGTGAACACTATAGCCTGTCTAATTTCCAGCAGAGGTTTATTGCACAAGTGTGAAGCATGTATGATTATGTATTAATATTCTAATACATATATATATTATTTCATACAATAAATAATGCCGGCAGCATTCAGGATTATTATTTTTTCCCGAAGTCTCCTGAACTTGAACGCAGCATTTTGCGTTGAACAAATTTGTTTAGAAATCCATGTCGCTGGGTTGCGCCCCGAAAATAGCCGATCTACAAACTCTCAGAGCTTGCAGATCTGCTATTTTTGCAATTTTTTGTCCAAAAGTGCCCTCTTACGGGATTTCAGCCCCTGCCCCTCTAACACTCTCTGCACGTCCCTGATAGAGGGCACAGAATCATAAATGATCAGCGACGTCGCTGGTACCCCCGAGACATCGTTACACCAGGTTGACGCTACTGTCAGCTAACGACATGACGCGTCAGGCTACAATTCACACAGGCTGCTACAAATCCCTATAACGAGACACCCCCCCCCCCCCCCCCACCACACACACACACACACACACACACACACACACACACACACACACACACACATGCACACGCGCGTGGCACCACACCCCAACCCTCCCGCGCTAGCTGGCGGACGTTGGCTGGCTATAACCACTGCACTACTGTTATGGTGCCGTAAGCTGCATGCTATGGCTAACACACACACACACACACACACACACACACACACACACACACACACACACACACACACACACACACACACACACACACACACACACACACACACACACACTGTTATGTCTGCGAGACAGTCTCTTGGTTTAAGAGCAGAGGAGAACAGAGCAGTGCCAATTGACTGTGGTTTTCATAAAAGAGCCGCACGGTAAAAATCCCCAGTATCAGTTTAACCCAGAGAGGGTCAAACTGAACCTTTCGAGGTCAGTGTCGGGGTGTGTGTGTGTGTGTGTGTGTGTGTGTGTGTGTGTGTGTGTGCATGTGTGTGCTTGTATGCATGCGTGTGTGTGTGCCGGGCAAGACGGGACTCACTTATGAGTCTATGAAATATACCATTTAAATGAGCAGTCAAATACAATTTAAATAAAGTCAAATTAGTGTCGCCAAGTCTGCTTATTACAGGCGACCTTGGGCTTGTTTTTCTGTAATGCTTGTAAACATTGGTAGTTATGGCTTGTGGTTTCTGGGGCTTGCTTCTAAAGTGTACTTGCTTATTTGGGCTTGCTTCATAATGTCGTCTAAACCAGTGTCGTTAAAATGTCAATTGTTTTCCAAGATTATTTTGTGAGCTTGTAGATCGGCTTTGTTTTTCTCCTTTCAAATAGTCAATGTAAATAAGGTTAAAGTGCTCATTTACACTTGCAGCATGCAACCAAGTGTAAAATGACCACTAGTCCCTTCATAACATTTTAGTCTAGTTTTTATTTGTTGAGGAAATTGTCAAGATATTTAGTCTTAGTTTTAGTCATCATAGCTTAGTTTTCATTTAGTTGCCATTTTTATTCATGTTTCATGCGGTGGCTCGGTCATGTGGTGAGGATGGATGTCGGACAGATTCCCTCTATGGATAATTAGTTATGGGGAAAACGTAACTAACTGTAGGCAGATCAAAACTGCGCTACAAAGACATTTGCAAGCGAGACCTGAAGGCCTTCGGACATCGATCTGGACACCTGGGGATGCTGCAGCATCCGATCGCACAGCTTGGAGACAGAGCATCGAGGACGTTCTCTCCAGGTTTGAAAAGACGCTCGCCCAGCAGTCCGTGGCAAAGAGACTGAGGCCCCAAAACCAACCGGACAGACCAGCATCAGTCTTTCCCTGTGTGAAGTG
>NC_139700.1:45221331-45225048 GCF_964188405.1 Protomyctophum parallelum
AGTCACCTGGAATGTTTTAGTGTTAGTCTAGTTTTAGTCGACTAAATATCATAAGGTTTTTGTCGACTGTAAATCTATACGGCTGATTCCGTCGACTGAAATGTATTTCGGCGGTGCCTTGATGCCGTCGCAATGACTGTTTTTACACTCGCTGAAAGTAGCCGATCTACAAGCTCACAACGCGCCGCAGCTTCGTTTTCATTTCGTTTTCCATGTCGTTTTCGTCAGTGAAAAAAGGCAGTCGGCGAACATTTTCTGTCTTAGTTTTCGTCGACGAAATCAACACTGCTTCCTTCTCACTTGTTAAAACTCGAAACCCCTTAACCCATTCTGGGCGGGAACCCCTTTTGGTGTTAGCATTACGTTATGCTTTAGCTATTCAAAAATAGCAGATCTACAAGCTCATAGCGCGCCACCAAGTGGCGCGCTACGAGCTTGTAGGTCTGCTATTTTGAAAAATCGAAGAACGACTGACATAGCTTTTTTCAGAAAACTGTCAGGATGCAGAAGACCTTTTTAGAATCTGATCTCAGGTCAGTTTGTTTGTTGGACTCATTTGTGATACATGTGCCTTTCAACAGTATATATCTTCTCATTGGGTGTCCAAATAGTCCATGTACTGCGAGGACACGGTGTGATTGGTGGGGCAACTTTCCTCGTCAGCGAATAAGATGCTCTGTCCATCATCTCCTTGGCCGTGTTCCTCTCCTCCACGTTGTGTAGAAACTCAAGGGTCGATCGAGGCCTCTGAAACTAGAGCATTTGAGGGCACGATATTTTAAATGACGATCGTTTGGCAGTTGCTATACTTTGATATCCGGCTTATGTTACACCACCAAGATACCCATGTACCTGTCTCAATACTTCCTTAATGTCAACGAAGTCCACACCCACAACACCAGAGGGAGTGCAACGAACCATGTGCAACCCAGATTCGGCACAAACGGGGTCTCTAGATGTTATGATGAATTGAACATGGTGGACCCTATTGTAAACAAGTGTAATGCTTTATGGCGTGGTCCACAGTCTTATGTCGTTTTGAGTTGTGCTTGAATTGTACTGTAATTCTCCAAAACTGTTAATCAATCAATCAATCAATCAATCAATCAATCAATCAATCAATCAATCAGAGAGGATCCCATTGGCTGTAGGAACTGCTCTGGATTCCGTGTTAGCTGGTTGCCTTCTGATTGAACCCTCTCAGATTGAGTAGACGTTAACATGACCCCAGACATGTTTGAAAGTTAAATACCTATCGCTTTAAAGTATGTTAGTCCCACTGATCCAATTAAGCCCGAAGAACATCAATTCACCCTTTGTCAAGTCCCGCCCCCCGTGGTTGTGCCCCTCCTCTTCGCACCCATTGGTTGCAGTTTCGTGGGTTGGACAAAAATCCTTTCTCTCCATCCACTACCATTGGAATAAGGTTGTTTTTCAATGGCTTCGTATTGATATTCTGTGTGCGTTCAATTCTTATTTTAAACTTGGTGTTAGTAAAAAAAAGAACATCACAGGTGCAGCATGGTGACTGCAGGGCATATCATGTTTGTTTTGAGTTTTTTTTCTCCAAAAAATGATCATCAAATTCTACATAAACAAGGCGGAACCAGGGCGGAACGAGGCAGAAAGAGCCTGGTTGGCCAGTCATAGGGACCAATCAGAAGGCTGACAAAGGGTGAATCGAGGTTCAAATGTAATTTAGATAGTATGTCATGACAGAAGCCAGGTTCATTTGTAGGCTATATATACTGTATACAGTATACCTGGCATCATACTCTAAACTTTTTTTTGATAGTATATTGTTTGACTGATGCTATGGTTCTTGGTTTTGATCCTACTATTATGCACTACAGGCACTAACACTGTCTCTCTGAATTTGATTTGTCTTATAGCCTTGATCATTGCAAGTCGCTCATGGAAGAAGAGCGCAAAGCTAAATGCCCTAAATTGTAAATGAACTGATAAAGCTCTGGGTTAGTAATAGTGGTTTGTTGTTTCCTGGTTGATCCTCCACCATGCAGTGACCTTCTCCTTCTCATCACCTCCTTACGAGAAGCAGGCTGTCGCCCTGATTGCATCCCCCTGCCTCCGTCAGCGCACGGCTAGGAGCAGGCTTAAAGCTTCAGCCACACACACACGCGCGCACGCACACGCACGCACACACGCACGCACACACACACCTTGTCGCCGAGGGGTCTGTCACTGTATAGCCGTCACACAACTGTTGAGTCTTTCTGCGCTGGCCGGTGGGCCGGCGTGCGGCGGATTAGCAGCAGTCCAATCACATTAACGCATGTGTACATCAAACTATTAGGAGCACAGGAGTCATCTCAAATTAAAAATCTAATTAGCCTTAGCGCCTGCCGGCTTCCCCTGATAACTATAACACTAACACACACACACACACACACACACACACAGGCACGCACGCACACACACACACACACACACACACACACACACACACACACACACACACACACACACACACACACACACACAGGCACGCACACACACACACACACACACACACACACACACACACACACACACACACACCACACACACACACACACCCACACACTAAAAGGACGGACAGACGGATGGATGGATGTATTTGTGGTATATATGGATGGACAGAATGCTAAGATGGATGGAGGGACTTCAGCTCTGCTAATATGGACATCATGTCATGTCTTTCGGAGGTGAAACCTTGTATGTCCAAAACCATTATACTTTTTCTGACACTTTTTTTCGCAGCTCTTTAGATTTGTGTTGTTTTTGTAGAAAAGATGAAAGGAAGAAAGAGTCTGATGAAGCTGGTGGTGTCGCCCTGGTCCCTTGGAAATGTGGTACTAAGGCTTCTTTTTGTCTGGCAGTGTCAACCCTGACACTGCCACTCCCTGCTTGGCACTCAGCATCGAGGGTTGGACTGGGGCAGGCAAAGGTGATATAGGGCAATGGCACATCCACTCTGGCCCATTGGTGCTGGGCAAACGGCAGCTATACGGCAGTACAGGAGAAAGACATTGTGTGGGAGCATGCATGTATCTGAAAACACATGTATACTGTACCTGTGAATTGTGAGAATTGTATATTTGCGGGGTGCAGTACTTAGTTTAGACAGTTTTTGGTTTAGACTAGTCATTTGGTTTAGACCAGTCATTAGTCCTATACAACTACAACCTATCTCAAACCCTCACCCTAAACCTAACCTCCCACGGGGCAGCACTCCTAAACCTATAACCTTAACCCATGTCTAACTAATGACTCCTAGTCTAAACTAATTTGCACGCCATATTTGCATTGTAAATTAATGTTTCATAATAGGTTTGTATTGTCCAGTGTTTGTTCAATTATTCTGTTAGTATAGTAGAGCTGGTCAAAATTGATCTGTGCAGGGATCTGCTTTAATCAAGATCATTAGAGCAGCTGTGTTAATTGAGAACATGGCCTGTATAAATGAGCCAGGGTCGCAGTGACATCTTGGCAGTACAACTTTGGTTCTGAGTGGAATGACAGCTCCGAGGTTAGACCAGAAACAAATATTTTACAGTTTTTGTTTGATTGAGTTTTCACACTTCTTTTTGAAACGCGTACGATACATTTTGGGGGATTTTGGCAGCTATACGAAAAAGAGTCTGCAACACTGGTAAGGAAAACTCAGCGCCCACCGGTTTATTCATTCAACGTTTCCATCTTCTATCTCCAAGATTC
>NC_139700.1:45225248-45232748 GCF_964188405.1 Protomyctophum parallelum
CATCAGTACCAGCGCCTCCTTCGATGGCCTCCTGGTGACCGGCCTGTACACCTCCACCCCGGTCCAGTCTGCCCCCATCCCCCCTCCGGCCGCCTTCGGCTTCGGTGAGTCTGACCCCACGCACGCACGCACACACACACACACACACACACACACCCACACACACACACACACACACACACACACACACACACACACACACACACACACACACACACACACATTGTACATTTACCGGTACATGTCAGTGTTTCATCATCGAGAGTATACTTACTAACATGGTATTGGCAGATGTTTTTTCCTTGCATTCTCAGTTAGAGTGTCCACAGATGTTTTGACTTGCATTTCATCATTTAGAGTATATAGTCTACACTAATGTGGTATCGGCAGATGTGTTTGAATTGGTTACATCCTTTGTTTTCGTTGAATCGTTACAACGTGAGAGAGAGAGAGAGAGAGAGAGAGAGAGAGAGAGAGAGAGAGAGAGAGAGAGAGAGAGAGAGAGGTAGGTCCAACATGGACATTGTTGGAAAGTTTAACAGGTAATACACACATCCGTATTCCACAGTGTGTCACAGGTTTGACGTGACGACGGGTATTTGAGGTGCAATTCTGTCGCTATTGGGACCTTAACTCGAACACCGTTGAGTCGGCTGAAGCGGACTCCGCGCAACGCCCGGTATACGCCGACTCGCTCACTGCAAGTCCACTATAGACGGCGCACATGCGTCGCTTTAACCCATTCTGACCTGAGATCAGATTCTATAAAAACGTCTGTTTGAAAATGACAGTTTTCTGAAAGAGCTATGTTTCTGTGTCAGTCTTTCTTCGGTTAAAAAAAAAATAGCAGACCTACAAGCTCGTAGCGCGCCACTCGGTGGCGCGCTATGAGCTTGTAGATCTGCTATTTTTCAATAGCTATAAAGCTTAACATAATGCTAACACCAAAAGGGGTTCCCGCCCAAAATGGACAGATTCTTCTCTTAGTCGGGCTTGAGAAGGACATAAGCCACGTTATTGGAGTGTGGAAGCAACGCAGGAACGGCACCAGGAACCCCCAAGGAAGTTCAGGAACCCCCGTCCAGTCAAACAGTTGATGTTGGGTCACATTTGTCCCAAGAAGTCAGGATATATAGGCCGCTCGGGGAGTGTGTTGCCCAGACATGAGAGAGAGAGAGAGAGAGAGAGAGAGAGAGAGAGAGAGAGAGAGGTGGGGGGGGGGGGGACGTCCAACATGACCCAGGAGGGTTGCATCACTGCTTCACTGTTATTCATTTCATGGTCTTTAGGAAAAGAAGTAACACATTGCAGCATGTGTGTGTGTGTGTGTGTGTGTGTGTGTGTGTGTGTGTGTGCGTGAGTACGTGCGTGCGTGTGTGTGTGTGTGTGCGCGCGTGCGTGCGTGCGTGCAACACGGCTTGCACAACAATGTTATACCAAAGAATCAAAGCACGACTATAGTCCAAATATTTGGATACAATAACCTGTATGCCACCTCCCCACCCCCCACACTCTCTCTCTCTCTCTGATGATGTCACATCCTGTTACAGTATGTGCAGTATATAGGAAACCACCGTGTACTGTCCATAGACCTGTCCAACCCCCCCCCCCCCCCGACTATAGTATTCATTTCGATGGAAGTTGCTCAGTGGCGTTTTTGAAGCACCCGGAAGACTGCCGGAAGTACAATGATGACTCAATGGCTCGATGCGAGCGGAAGTTAAGCCCGGACCTCAGATTTGAGGTCCTGGGATGACCAGGGCTGGACTGCATGGTCACAGAAATTCGGCCCGGGCATTTTCGCGTGAATTTGGCCCAGACCGGCCCCGGCCCACCACAACCAGCGCGCTGATAGCAGAAACTCTACCGCCCGCTCCGTCGAGGCACACACACACACACAAACAAACAAACAAGCCCTAATACCACCACTTTTACAGAACAACATAAATGATATACAAACCAACAGATTAAACAACACAACCCTTTGTAGAGGGTTTATTTGTCACTCACTGATACATACAGGTACAGTGAAATTATCATGATGGCAGAATGGCAGCACCTTTCCTGGTGGCCTGCCGCCTATTGGCCTGCCTGCCGGTCAGGCCCACCGGGAAAATGCCTGGTATGCCCTGTGGCCACCAGTCCAGCCCTGGATGACGCACGTTACGCACATGACGCCATGAACGTCCGTCCACCTCTAATCTGTGTGTGTGTGTGCGTGTGTGTGCGTGTGTGTGTGTGTGTATGTGTTTGTGTGTGTGTGCGTGTGCGTATGTGTGCATGTGCGTTTGCGTGCGTGCGCGTGTGAGTCTGTGTGTTTGTGGGTTCGGTGTCTTTGAAGCTAACACTGTAGAACGATGACGCATTAAGCCACTCTGTCTGTGACACCCACACGCGTAGTACACACACACACACACACACACTGGAGCGGTGAGCGGTGAGGACACCAGGTCACACCAGGGCCAGATTAAGCCTTGGTGGAGCCGCGGGCTACGACCTGGTTGGGTTTCCCAGAGACATGTTAGTGAGTTTACTGCAGCTCTCTCAAACACGAGGCCAATGGTGGACTTTTACTACTCCACAATTAGCTCACACAAAAGCAGGTGCTTACAAGTCCTTATGTAGATCTGCTACTTTAGCTGTCGCCAAATTTGAGTTTTGTACATTATTAGGGCTGCGCGATATGAAAAAAAAAATACATATCTCGGTATTTATGCCAATTTTTATACGATATTACCGTTCTGTATTTTAAGTGTTGCAACATTGAAAACTAAACATTATTCAAACAAGTGTGTTAGTGAGTTTGCTAACGTATACTGGACCAGGGCTAACAACAATGAAACAACAATATAGCATAGTCCCATCAATTATTAGTTTAGTATTTTAAATGTTGCTCTAGCGACAGGAATTTTGTTATTATTATTTAAATAAAACACTTTTGATTCAGAAGGTGTTTTTTAATTGTTCTAAATGGGTTAATGGCTTACTTAAAAACAATGCAATAGAGGGTATATGTGTGACAGCCCATAGACATCCAACACACGCAGATCCGACACACCAAAGGTCCGAAGCGCGGGGACATGCGATGCAAAAATGCGATGGTCCGACATGCGTTGCTCCTGTGCTTGCGGTTATGGTTAGGTTAGAGATTGAGGTTTCGGATCAATAGTATGTCGGAAATAAAGCCTGTACCCACATCAAATTTAGATTGCATTAAACAACGTTAAACGATGTTAAACTCACTTTGCCACTCGATTTGCTATTCACGTTATGCATGCGCATACCCTCTATAGAGCACCAGATTCTCACAAAAGAATTAAGAGTATATGCATCTCTTAATGCATAACAGGATGGATTCTCCAACGGCGAAACGGACAGATGGTTTTTCATACCATAATGTGATATATCTTATATATTGGATCTGCATCCAAAGGGTCACGCTGTCAACATACGTTTGATATTACAGCCCGGGTGTGGCCCGACACCAAGCACGCACGCACGCGCACGCACACACACACACACACACACACACACACACACACACACACACACACACACACACACACACACACACACACACACACACACACACACACACACACACACACACACACACACACACAGAGAGAGAGACGTGCAGTCCAGATGTGTGCAGCTGTGTGGAACATGTGGCAGACAGATGTTGCGGGGACAGGAAGTAACCACAGAATGACAGGAATGAGACCGCACACGCACACACACACACACACACACACACACACACACACACACACACACACACACACACACACACACACACACACCGATGTAGTGCAGTCAATAAATCAGAACAGAAGTAACAATGAAGTGAAAAAGAACAGAAAAGAAGAACTCTAAAAACTCTATAGGAAGCCAATAAAATTAGTTTATAAACAAGTTTGAAAGGTGAACACTATAGCCTGTCTAATTTCCAGCAGAGGTTTATTGCACAAGTGTGAAGCATGTATGATTATGTATTAATATTCTAATACATATATATATTATTTCATACAATAAATAATGCCGGCAGCATTCAGGATTATTATTTTTTCCCGAAGTCTCCTGAACTTGAACGCAGCATTTTGCGTTGAACAAATTTGTTTAGAAATCCATGTCGCTGGGTTGCGCCCCGAAAATAGCCGATCTACAAACTCTCAGAGCTTGCAGATCTGCTATTTTTGCAATTTTTGTCCAAAAGTGCCCTCTTACGGGATTTCAGCCCCTGCCCCTCTAACACTCTCTGCACGTCCCTGATAGAGGGCACAGAATCATAAATGATCAGCGACGTCGCTGGTACCCCCGAGACGTCGTTACACCAGGTGACGCTACTGTCAGCCAACGACATGACGCGTCAGGCTACAATTCACACAGGCTGCTACAAATCCCTATAACGAGACACCCCCCCCCCACCACACACACACACACACACACACACACACACACACACACATGCACACGCGCGTGGCACCACACCCCAACCCTCCCGCGCTAGCTGGCGGACGTTGGCTGGCTATAACCACTGCACTACTGTTATGGTGCCGTAAGCTGCATGCTATGGCTAACACACACACACACACACACACACACACACACACACACACACACACACACACACACACACACACACACTGTTATGTCTGCGAGACAGTCTCTTGGTTTAAGAGCAGAGGAGAACAGAGCAGTGCCAATTGACTGTGGTTTTCATAAAAGAGCCGCACGGTAAAAATCGTAAAAATCCCCGAGGTCAGTGTCGGGGTGTGTGTGTGTGTGTGTGTGTGTGTGTGTGTGTGTGTGTGTGTGTGTGTGTGTGTGCATGTGTGTGCTTGTATGCATGCGTGTGTGTGTGCCGGGCAAGACGGGACTCACTTATGAGTCTATGAAATATACCATTTAAATGAGCAGTCAAATACAATTTAAATAAAGTCAAATTAGTGTCGCCAAGTCTGCTTATTACAGGCGACCTTGGGCTTGTTTTTCTGTAATGCTTGTAAACATTGGTAGTTATGGCTTGTGGTTTCTGGGGCTTGCTTCTAAAGTGTACTTGCTTATTTGGGCTTGCTTCATAATGTCGTCTAAACCAGTGTCGTTAAAATGTCAATTGTTTTCCAAGATTATTTTGTGAGCTTGTAGATCGGCTTTGTTTTTCTCCTTTCAAATAGTCAATGCAAATAAGGTTAAAGTGCTCATCTGGATATTGTCACTTTTTGAGGGATCTTGTTTTCATAACCTGGAATCAAATGAGAGCCTTGGAATATCGGTGTTAAGACTGTGGTTAGGGTTATGGTATAGGCTTCGTATGGGGCTCTATGGTCAGAATATTGGGTTGTCGGCAGTGTTGTTTTTGACAGCAAATTTAGATTTTAGTTTTATTCGCTTGAATAGTCCCTAGTTTTCACTTTGTTTTAGTCACATTTTAGTCACCCGGAATGTTTTATTGTTAGTCTAGTTTTAGTCGACTAAATATCATAAGATTTTAGTCGACCTTTTTCTACAGTTGATTTAGTCGACTAAAATGAACATTGGCGGAGCCTTGATGCCGTCGTAATGACTGATTTTACACTGGCTGAAAAAAGTCTATTTCCAGCATGCAAAGTGTAAAATGACCACTAGTCCCTTCATAACATTTTAGTCTAGTTTTTATTTGTTGAGGAAATTGTCAAGATATTTAGTCTTAGTTTTAGTCATCATACTGTAGCTTAGTTTTCATTTAGTTGCCATTTAGTTTTCTTCAGTGAAAAAAGTTAGTCGACGAACATGTTTCATGCGGTGGCTCGGTCATGTTGTGAGGATGGATGTCGGACAGATTCCCTCTATGGATAATTAGTTAAGGGAAAACGTAACTAACTGTAGGCAGATCAAAACTGCGCTACAAAGACATTTGCAAGCGAGACCTGAAGGCCTTCGGACATCGATCTGGACACATGGGGATGCTGCAGCATCCGATCGCACAGCTTGGAGAGACAGATCATCGAGGACGTTCTCTCCAGGTTTGAAGAGACGCTCGCCCAGCAGTCCGTGGCAAAGAGACTGAGGCCCAAAACCAACCGGACAGACCAGCATTAGTCTTTCCCTGTGTGGAGTGAGGAAGGGAGTGCAAATCCCTCATTGGTCTATACTCAGACACACTGAACGCTGCACCAATAGTAGAAGAACCCAATATCCAGAGCGCGACTCCATAGTCTCTCTCTCTCTCTCTGACGGATGCCAATGATTAGTCGACGAACTCAACACTCGGATTTATGGGTGTCGGATTATTGGGACGTGGGACTAACGCTGCAGTGCACCCTGGGATATGGGGCCCTCGGCCCGGTACAGGAGTCAGCTGAAGTGGTTCGGGCATCTGGTTAGGATGCCTCTCGGGCGCCTCCCTCGGGAGGTCCTCGACGCACGTCCCACTGGGAGGAGACCCCGGGGGCAGACCAAGGCACAGTTGGAGGAAATATATCGACTCACTGGACTTGGAGAGTCTCGGAATCCCCCCAGGAGGAAGTCACTAATGTTGCTCTGGAGAGGGAAGTCTGGAGCTCTCTGGTGGAGCTGTTGCCCCCGAGATCCGACTACGGATAAAGGGTTGAAGATGGATGGATGGATGGATGGCCCGGTACAGGCTCATTATACTTTGTTCCCCAATAATGTGTCTGGAACATTGGTAAAAGATCTACCAAAATAAACATGGAATGACCTACCAAACCCAAACTCAAAATACCTTGATAGTTGAAATATTGTTTTAACCCATTCTGTACGGGAACCCGTTTTGGTGTTGGCATCATGTTATGCTTTATCTATTTAAAAATAGCAGATCTACAAGCTCATATTGCGCCACCGAGTGGCGCGCTACGAGCTTGTAGGTCTGCTATTTTTTTTTAAATCGAAGAACGACTGACATTTTTTTAATCTGATCTCAGGTCAGAATGGGTTAATCAGACCAGTGTGTGTCCAGTGGAAACCTCGTATGAATCTGATCTCAGGTCAGTTGTCTCTAGACACTTTACATGTAGAGCAGAGACATGACATTGTCCCATGCAGGCCACCCACCCTGAGCACGCTCTTTTTTTGCTGGAAGAAACTATAGTGGGTGGCCATCTGTATCGGGTCTCGTCAGGGCGCCCTGATGAAGACCTTCCTTTTAATAAATGAAAGCTGTTCCTCATTTGGTTTTACTCCTGTTGTTTTTAGATACTACAATTTACATTTTGAAATGGTACAGGGAAAGTCCCTCAACTTGAGCAGAACCTGGAAGCGTCACAGCTGATTATTAAAGACATATAATAGGATTCTTCTTTTTCAACTAGCATAGTAGTAGTAGTATGTGCGTGCGTGTGCGCGCAGCGTGTGTGTTGTGCACAGTTTCTGAGTCAGCAGCGTACATGTCTTCTCTTTCCACATGTTTGGCTCCGAAAGCAGAACTCACACAGTCTGAGTCTCACACTTCATTGTGTGTATTCTCCTCATATCATACTTATTATACCTATATTTTCCGCG
>NC_139700.1:45252748-45263175 GCF_964188405.1 Protomyctophum parallelum
TCATTTAATGATAGTGCAGTGCTATAGGTTTCATGAGCATAGTTACTTTTAACAGACTACGGGGGCTAAAGTGTGTTTATCTTCCGCTCTGTGAGTCTGGCTGCAGCAGCTCTCTGTAACACGCAAGGGGAGAGAGGGGGTGGAGTTAGTTGCTTTCATAGACGCAGCTTCACGATGCAATGGAGTTGAGAGGTTATTTCTGAAGCGTTTAAAACACTTTTCATAGGTTTAATAATATAAATATACATACGTAAAGGGTGTTTAATATAGCGTTGATTTCTTGAAATAATATTTAAAAATAATAAATAAATAAATAAATAAATAAATAAATAAATAAATACAGCGATGATACGTACAGTATGCATACGCTTGGGTGTTTTAGGTGGTTATTTCAACGTATTTGTTCGATCATTGTTTGTGAATTGTCATGTCGGTTCTATTGGGTTGAGTACCAGGTTGAATTTATACTGGCTCATTGTTTATATTAAATTAATAGGAAAAGTGTCCTGTATGTCCATAAGGGCTGAGCAAAAATCTATCAATCAATCTCATTATACAATGCACTATTCATCAGTGTATATGTTGTAACCACAGAGAGAGAGAGAGAGAGAGAGTGTGTGTGTGTGTGTGTGTGTGTGTGTGTGTGTGTGTGCACGCGCGCAGCCACGCACGCACGCACAGATTGCGCACGCACTCCAGCCACTTGTCTCGTTAGTGCTAATTGAAAAGGAACGAGTCCTGGGCTGTAATTAAGCCGCTGTTGATGGTGTAGCCATCTGTTCGCACGCACGCACACACACACACACACACACACATGCATGGTAAATTGTGCATTTATATATCGCTTTTATCCAAAGCGCTTTGCATAGATTGTGCATTACATTCACCCATTCACACACACATTCACACACTGATGGCAGAGGAAACCATGCAAGGAACCAACCTGCGCATCGGGAGCAATTAGGGGTTCAGCTTCTTGCTCAAGGACACTTCGACACTAACTCTGGGGGAGCCCGGATTTGAACTGGAACATACACACATAATCACAAACATCTGCAACACTCAGCCTGCTGGTCTCGCCTCACCAGGCCTTCCACCTCGGAGGAAAGCCTGGTCTCTGTTCCAAAAGTGCCGTATGATCTGGTCGGGAGCGCATGATATCGTTACGTCATGTTGTAGTATTGTTTTGTAGTCATCAGGGTGATATCGTTACGTCATGTTGTAGTATTGTTTTGTAGTCGACAGGATGATATCGTTACGTCATGTTGTAGTATTGTTTTGTAGTCATCAGGATGATATCGTTACGTCATGTTGTAGTATTGTTTTGTAGTCGACAGGATGATATCGTTACGTCATGTTGTAGTATTGTTTTGTAGTCATCAGGATGATATCGTTACGTCATGTTGTAGTATTGTTTTGTAGTCATCAGGATGATATCATTACGTCATGTTGTAGTATTGTTTTGTAGTCGACAGGATGATATCGTTACGTCATGTTGTAGTATTGTTTTGTAGTCATCAGGATGATATCGTTACGTCATGTTGTAGTATTGTTTTGTAGTCATCAGGATGATATCGTTACGTCATGTTGTAGTATTGTTTTGTAGTCATCAGGATGATATCGTTACGTCATGTTGTAGTATTGTTTTGTAGTCATCAGGATGATATCGTTACGTCATGTTGTAGTATTGTTTTGTAGTCATCAGGATGATATCGTTACGTCATGTTGTAGTATTGTTTTGTAGTCAGCAGGCAGGAACAATCAAACGGAACTTCCTTTTCCCTCAAACCGGAAGAATAACAATAAAAGTTCTCGTAGCCTGCAGCTTTTTTTGAGAAAAATCACTTTGATGGAAAAGGAAGTTCCGGAAGATTGCGGACTACAAAACAATACCACAACATGACATAGCGATATCATCCGCTCCCGGACCGGTTCATGAACCCGAAATGGAATGGTGCCCCGCAGGCTAGCGGTGAACGCACAAATAATGTGTGTATTTGGGTAGATGCGGTTTGTATACCCGCTACCCTGATTGGTCAACAAAAATGGTCTGATTCACGGATTGGTGCGTCACGTCAACATGTGTGTACTCTCGCGTGGCAGGACTGTTGACCGGAAGCTCTGTTGATGATTAACACCCCGAGCGGCAAGGGCGGAGTTCCCCGTTCAATCAATTAGTTTGCGCTCAGGACGTAGATTGATAAAAAGGTCGGAGATTTATTGATATCAAAACCGATCGCATCGCTCCACAGGCTGGAAACGTCTGTTGCGCAACATTCAATGTTATTTCCCGGTGGGACGCCATCGAGCCGACGAGACCGAAAATCTTAAAATGTGAATAACTCTTGATCTAAATCATTCCGTCCAATTCTAAGCAAAGATGATGTGTTAGACGGCCCATCGCAGTCCCGTCGCTAGTCGCGTTAGAATTAATCATACCTCCCGTTGTTGTCGATCGCCTCGGGAGTGTTTTGGCTACATCGAGCTATGATTTAATGGATTAAATAACCCCCGGGCATTCAGGGTGTTAACCCTTTTACTGCTGCCATTTATTGAGAAATTAGGACCTAATTCATGCCAGCATTTTTTTAATTTGAGCTCTTATTTTGAAAAGCCACATTTTGCCTCAACCGGAAGTGAGCTTATCCCTGCCAGCTTTACGTTGCCAAGACAACCTTTGTTTACATAATCGAATCATTGCCGGTACATATAGCACTCCACAACGTCGGCTCTGTGCCGTCAAAGAAACGCTGTTTTGACCAAAAATGCCATCTGGGACAAGGAATAGGAGATACAGGCGATTGAAAGAAACGGATAGAATGGATTCTTATGGCGACCGCGATCTAATCTGAACGATCCAGTGCAGTGCTAACAACAATGCTAGCTAACCGGCTAACGTGAGTAGCATTATGGCTCGATCGATCATATGCACTATAAAAGTATAATTGCCGAAGGGCTACGGCAATGGCAGCAAGGTGTATTATCAAATTGAGGCTTTGATTGCCGAAGGGCTTCGGCAATGGCAGGAAGACGGTTAAGGGAGAAAGCGGATGTGAAGCCTCCTTAGCAGAAATGGAAATTAAAAAATAAATAGCAAAATATATTTTGCTATATGAACGGAAATGACAGCTTCCGTTAATCGGATTTCCTCCGGAGTCGTCCCGTATAGTTCCAGGCTCTACATACTGTAGCATTTTATTTGGAGATTGTTTGGAATAGTTGTCAGGCTTCATGTGATCCGTCATGACCCGTCTTCCAGGGAGGTCAGAGGTCACAGTGTCATGGTGACCTAGTATCCGTCTCTCTGTCTCTAATATTGACGTAGCGCCGTCCAGTCCATCGTCCACCACAGTTTGACCATGGAATCACTTCCCTACGGAGCGCCTGACATCGTTACCGTCGTGTCAAACAGTCAAACGGCTTCAGTTTTGCCGATTTGTCACATTCAGCACAGACCTGCCTGCGTGTTGATTGGGGTCCCGCAGAGAGCAATCCTTATTGGACCACTATTTTTCCCCCCCTGGCTACACCAAATTGTCTTTGCCGCAAATAGCCGATCTTCCAGCTTACTGATATTGTTAGTTTCTAGATCTGCTATTCAGCCAAGAGATTTGGAAGAGAGGGGGGAAAAGAGCAGACCAAGTACAGATTATGTTACACTTTAGCTAAACATGTAGCTAGGTGTAATGTTAGAGACCACAGAAGTGAACCTTTCAAGCCTGTTTTCTCAACTTGCTGTTTCTCTGCAAGACATTACTCTATAAAAAAAAGAAAGACATTTCAAAAAAATACAATGGCAGCCCCTCAGTCAAATGTAGTCACATATTTTGATAGTTCTGAAATAATATGGCCGTATTTAAAAAAAATATATATATATATAAAGAATATTATTACAGATTTATTTAACAGTTATTTAACAGGTATACCACTTTGATCACATCTCAGAGTGACAGACGGTCAATGGCGGACAACAGATTGCCCACCGGTACAGATTTCCATCGGCAAATCTGACATATTTATGTCCATAAAATTCCAATTTCCATCCGTGTCACATTGAGGACAGTGAAAGGGGTGCCGTTAACCCATTCTGGGCGGGAACCCCCCTTTGGTGTTTTTTTAAGCATTATGTTATACTTTAGCTATTGAAAAATAGCAGATCTACATGCTGGTAGGTCTGCGTTTTTAGAAAAATCGTGAAAATGTGGCGCACATTTGGAATATGTATATATTCTTTCAGAGCGAACGTTTTTAACTGAAATCTTTGCTTCTGGGGAGGTCCCTGGAAAAACATATTTTCAGATGGGGGTCAATTACGTATCATTTTTGGGGGCCCTTTACATGAAAACGGTTGCGCACCACTGACATAGAAACAGGTTTTTCAGAAAACTGTCAGGCTTTAGATAGAAGGTATTCGTATAATCGTCCTCAGGTCTAAACGTGTTAACAGTAGAATAATGGTCGTCTGGCTGCAGGATAAATCAAGGACTCCATTCTCATTTTCCAAGATGAACGCCGCTGCTCTGCCGCTGGTCCCAGACCTGTTCCTAACCATAACCACGCAGTATACGATATGTTCTCCTCGGGGCTGTTAGGACCTTCCATCATACTGACTTATTTCCCCAGAGACCATGGACACCATCACCCTTTGCACATGTACGCACGCACGCACGCACGCATGCACGAGTCATACACCATGTGGTCCAATCAATACTGGTATGAATGGTCACATCACAGCTGTGTTGGAGCAACGCCCCCCCGCCCGCACACCCCCGTGCAACACCCCATCAATTCTACATGAAATAGAGCAGAGAGAGAGAGAGAGAGAGAGAGAGAGAGAGAGAGAGAGAGAGAGAGAGAGAGAGAGAGAGGGAGAGAGAGACGGAGGGAGAAGGGGGCGTTTGATTTTAAATGTGCTTTAATGAGGCGTGCTCCAGGGAGGGTGGAGTGGTTCACACTGTGAAACCCAAATAGCGCAGAAATGATTGTGAGACACATCGATGTGACGTTCAAACGCACCTCTGTCTGTCTGTCTGTCTGTCTGTCTGTCTGTCTGTCTGTCTGTCTGTCTGTCTGTCTGTCTGGCACTGAGTTTCATGGTAGGAATTATCTTGATGGAAGAACTAATGGAAAATGTAAAAAATACTAACATTGTTGTTATTTAGTTTAGTTTAGTTTTGCTGTCGTCTGAACAGAGAGCGTTGGTGTAGTGTGTTTTATTTTAATGTATGACACAAGATACAAGGAAGATGGTGTTGTGTGGTTTGTGGCGGGGGTCTTCCGTTGGCGGGTCATGGTCATCAAGCAGAGTGTGTTTTGGGCTATAGGGGTCTCCTGTCTTTGGATCATGTCACCCCTCCCTTTTTTTTGGTGTCGGTATATAAATATTTGATGACATAACGGTTGAGGAGATTGGATCATCGTGTATATAGGGTGGAGTATATAGGGTGGAAGGCAGGCGTTTCTCCAGGGATGTCATACACAATTAAATTAACTTCTCATCACATCTTGTTCTCCCTCTGTGTGATGTTTTATTTTTTCTATAACAGAACACTGTGAAATGTCTGTAGAAATAGCCAGAATTATCAACCAGTACAGCGTTCATCTTATCGACTAAAAGTACGATGGAAAATGTGGCCTATACCTATACGGTATTTTCGCTGACAAAAACGCAATATAACTTAAGCTTTGATGACTAAAACTATGAATAACTAGATATATATTATTTTTCAACACATAAAAACTAGACTGAAATGTCAGGGAGGGAGAGCAGAGCAACTAAAGACCAGTTATTTTACGCTATGGTGTCACACAAAAAGTATCCCATCTCCAAGCTCGGCTATTTCCGACACACAGCGAAGTATAAGTCAGTTATTACGACGCCATCAAGGCTTGCCAAACATATTCATCAACTGTAGATTTACTCTACTAAAACCTTATTGCGGCTGTATAGGTCGCAGATTACTATGCAAAACCTGTCAGTCGATCCAGGCGGATGCGTGCACTCGACCTCACCGCTTCTCGCCTTTTTGTTGATATTTTAGTCAACTTAAAGATGTGGTGAAATGGTTAATTTGGGCTTTTTTTTTTTGAAGTTTCAGCAGAATCTTAGTTTCTAAACCAATCAGAGCGTCGCATCCCTCCAGGCTATGGGACGTAAAAGTCTGTCTCATGCGGTGTCGTTTGTAAACAGAGTGACAGAGAGACGTGGGGCAAAGCCAGGGGATTATTTCTAACCTTATACACATCCTGATGAGAGTGCGTAAACACGAGCACATCACACCTATCCTCCGCTCACTCCACTGGCTCCCCATCTCATTCCGGACTGAACACAAGATTTCCCTGCTAACCCACCAGTGCATCCACGGCAACGCCCCCCCCCTACCTCAAGGAACTTGTCACCCTTCAATCCTCAACCCGCTCCCTCCGCTCCTCAAACACCAACCTCCTCAAACCCACAAAGACCAACCTACGCACCATGGGTGACCGGGCTTTCTGCTCGGTCGCCCCCGAACTGTGGAACGCTCTCCCCGCCCACCTGAGAGCCCCACAGTCGGTAGACACTTTTAAGAGAGGACTCAAAACTTTCCTTTTTACCAAAGCATTTTTATAGCCTTGCCCTTATGTTTTAATGTTACTGTTCTTTTAGATGTTTGATGAAAATAAACGTTGAAATCTCAAATTCGGTCAGAACGGCTGCTCCGACTTCCTAGTGTTAATGGTATGTTGTTTCTTTTGCTTTTATTCACTCTGTAGCACTTTGAGATTCTTGCGAATATAAAGTGTGTTATAAATAAAATCCATTATTATTATTATTATTATTATTATTATTACAACCTATATGCATATTTTAGCGTGATGTCTGGATGTCATCTTGAATGGGATTAAAACGGAGTACTTCTGTAATCAAGACCAGCTGTGTTTGGAGGACGACGCAGCAATGGGAATAAAATGGTCGAGCTTCATTGGATTCATTAGCTTTTATTGGCTTTTAGTGATGTGTAGCTCTACATGTCACCACGCAGCACGTCTTCGTTTTAAGGAAGTAATTGCATTTTTATTTTATGGACTTTTCATATATAACATTTTCTTTGGCATCCATTGCTAGGTATGCCCATATGATGACCACAGATGTGGTCTAAAAGTGTGAAAAACATATTGTTTTACAATTCACTAAACCTTTAAACTATAGACTAAAACGAAAATATTTCACATGAATAAAATATGAGTCTGACTAAATGGAATTTTATTCAGAAGACTATGACTAAAACTAAATCAGACTCAACATCTGACATCTGAACAAATTAACATGTTTTCCACATTCCATGTGTGGAACAAAACGGCTGCGTTTTTGATCAGTAATCATTTGAACGATGTCTAACAGACCGTGTTCTAACAAGCACCTGATTTACCAAACAACTCCCTTAATCCCTCAACACAACACCTTCATTAAATATATATTTCACCTGGAGACCTTCATTCATTCATTACGGAGGAGAGGAGAGGAGAGGGGTGTCTGTCTGTCTGTCTGTCTGTCTGTCTGTCTGTCTGTCTGTCTGTCTGTCTGTCTGCTATGTGCTCCAATCCCAGCTGCTCATCGCCATGCGGATAAATGAGCCAATCAGAGAGGGTGTTATTTTAAATGCAGATAAATGGACCAATCGTGGCGTGGTATTTTAATGAAGGCTCCCTGTCTCGTCTCCTATTCATCATGATTATCAGACAGAAGCAAACGAGCTGTGAGATGAAATGAGCTTTTAATTGGACTTTGAGGAGAAAAGGAGAGTTTGTGTGTGTGTGTGTGTGTGTGTGTGTGTGTGTGTGTGTGTGTGTGTGTGTGTGTGTGTGTGTGTGTGTGTGTGTGTGTGTGTGTGCGTGCATGCGTGCATACAAATGTACATAATTTAGACAGATGCTAGGTTCATTGTTTAGATGTATCCTATATAAATGTAGGCTACAGTATATCATTCCTATATAGTTTCTTTGTTGCACTATACTCAGTTCTCTTTGCACTCAATACTTATGTCACTACTTAGTACACATCATATGTTTGTTAGCCTCTGTCCCATGCAGGCTGGCCTGGGCCGTGGCTCAGCGGTCCAGGCACCTTGGCTGGTAATCCAGTCTGGCAGTGTGGCCGCGGGTTCGACTCCCGATCCCGACGGCCCTTATACGGCATGTCACCCCCCTCATCTCTCTCCCCATTTTAGTCATGCAGCCTACTGTGACTCTATCCCTCTACAAAAAGTAAACAAGCTGAAAGCCACAAAAAATACCTAAGCTTATACTCATCTGCCAAGAGAAAAGCCTGGTCACAACCTATAAGGCAGAGACGGTGTCGGTGGAAGCATCAGGCCGGGAACATCCGTCAGATGTATTTCCCCCGGATAAGTATCCCCCGAACAGTATACGGTTGAAGGAAAAATGATACCTTCTACAGCGTAGGTCTTGGCCCTGCAGCGTGTATTTGTTGACTATAGAGTTCATTTTTACTACTCTGGATGGGAGCGTAAAATAAGCATTACAATGCTATTCACATACCTGTACAAAAGTATTTGTATACATTTTGCGTAGTATTTGATATAGCAGTCAGAAAGGCAGAGGTCTGCTCATAATTCCGATATGCCATTATATACCCGATATGCCATTATATACCCACTGTTAACTTACTGTACGTTGTTATTTGTTTCCGTTCCTCCGTCCGTTCCATCTTCTGTCACATTTGCACTACTATGAGAAGAGGAATGAGAGAGAGAGAGAGAGAGAGAGAGAGAGAGAGATGTGGGGGGGCACTGACAAATGTAGGGTCCTAATGGTGTTTCCCTCAAAAACAGTCAAATTAACAATTAGGTGTTCCTTAAGTGATTGAGTGAGTGAGTGTGTGTGTGTGTGTGTGTGTGTGTGTGTGTGTGTGTGTGTGTGTGTGTGTGTGTGTGTGTGTGTGTGTGTGTGTGCGTGCTGGGTGTGTGTGTGCGTACGTGACTCCAGGCCAGACGGTGATGCCACACTTCAGTAATCACACACTATAAGACTAAATACCTTGATGACACACAAACACACACACACACACACACACACACACACACACACACACACACACACACACACACACACACACACACACACACAGAGCGTGTCATTTTGAAAATGTGTAATTTCCACAAAACAGCATTTATTTTTTCTGCACAATTAGCATTTGAATGCAAAATGTACAGCATTTCTTCTACATGAGTTGTCATTTAAGATGTGTACGTGCGTGCGTGCGTGCGTACAGCTGTGTTGACATGCTTTAAGAGTCTTACACGGTATGTGTGTTAAGTAAATATTTCATCTTCATGTTCCTGTCCCCCCCCCCCCCCCCCAGCGCTGTGTC
Organism: Protomyctophum parallelum; assembly: GCF_964188405.1. Taxonomy (NCBI): domain Eukaryota; kingdom Metazoa; phylum Chordata; class Actinopteri; order Myctophiformes; family Myctophidae; genus Protomyctophum; species Protomyctophum parallelum. The sequence goes on from NC_139700.1 coordinate 45,262,119, forward strand.
GTACACATCATATTTTATTCATGAATACCAAACTCCAAATTAGTTTTCATGCACTGGTGAAATATGGATGCCATTTAATAGGTTTTGTTCTTGAAATATGAAAGTCATTAAATATGTTTACTTTACTGCCAAAAAGCACAGTGGGTCGGGCTCCCGGCTAATTAATAATCAACGAGGCTCGTTGCATATTAATGAGGCTCATTGCATTATTCAGCAGCAGGATACCTTGATGGCCTCGACTCAACTTTACATTCACAGCCCCAGGTGCACATTTGGACTCAACAAAGTTAGTATCTGAGATGGAGAGAAAACAGCAAAGCAGGTCATACATCAGAGTGAGCAGAGTGGAATCCTGAATAGTCTTTCTGCACAGAAGTCACGGCACAGTGGTTCTCAAATGTTTTTATTTCTCTTTATCAATTTATAATAATAATAATTATTATTATGGGCAGGGCCCTGCATGCATATCCAGAGTCCGGGCAGAGGCCTTTTGTTTGGGGCGGTTCTATAGACAACCGTGGGTCCGACCGACTCGACACCGGGCACTGCAGCACTGTGGAATGCGTGTGTAGCATTTGAAGTTAAGTTGAGTTATACGTGGATTAGACACGGACAGACAGACAGACAGACAGACAGACAGACAGACAGACAGACAGACAGACAGACAGACAGACATGGTGCAACTGCGGTCACCATACCCATTGAGCACTGGCCTACTTGGAACGGTGCAAGTTGGAAATGCATGCCCCACCCAGATATTATGTCTTTGTCCATTTTATGTCCATATATGGAGTTCAAGCACACACACACACACACACACACACACACACACACACACATGCACAGTTAATTGCAACATGAAGACCCCTGTGTTAGTGGGTCCTTTTCAAGCTCACAGCGTGCTGTATATACCTGTCATGTTGAGCTCACTTCCTCCGGTGAGGACACATGGACACACCGTCATGTCATCTGCATACAGACACTCTTTATCGTCTACCTTATAATGTTCAACTCTCTCACTCTCTCTCTCTCTCTCTCTCTCTCTCTCTCCCAGGGC
>NC_139700.1:45265875-45383375 GCF_964188405.1 Protomyctophum parallelum
ACATGAAAGGTTTGAGCACACACTGCCATAGAAACATGAGTTTTTCAGAAAACTGTCAGGATTAGAGAGAGAATATATAGAGAATCGCCCTCAGGTCTAAATGGGTTAAGCAACTAGTCGACTATATTCAACTCGTCGACTAGTAAGCTAGGCAACTATAGTCACAGGTGTCCTCAATATATGCCCTCGTTTGTGCGTATGGAGCGCTGGTTTGTTTGCCTTGACGACACATTGGACACAGCTTGGACAAAACACTCCATATTTGGCCGTATAGCAGCATTGGGAACTCCTTAGGTAATTGTATTATAATAAGGAGGATTGTCATATTATATAGCTGTGCAGTTTGTTTATGAAGCCTAAAAGCCAAAGAGATTTTTTTTAATTTACATGTTCTACTATTCAATGCCAAAACACAGTTAAATCTCAAATCGCAATCATTTGACACATAGTAACCATCCATGCCAGTTTCACTACTGAGTGCGTTTGTTGAACTGAAACTGACAAACACACACTTTAATATGATGCATGAGAGAGAGAGAGAGAGAGAGAGAGAGAGAGAGAGAGAGAGAGAGAGAGAGAGAGGAGAGAGAGAGAGAGAGAGAGAGAGAGAGAGAGAGAGAGAGAGAGAGAGACCCTTTAAACATGTTCAGATTGAGAAGGATTAGTGACCAGAAAAGGGGGTCTTTCATGGCTTTACTGGGTCACGGACATCAAACCAGAACACCCTAAAGTCCTGCAGTCAGCATGCTAACTTTATAACATGCACGCACGCACGCACAAACGCACGCACGCACAAACGCACGCACGTCTCAAAATCCACTTCCAGCGATGCAGCGAATTTGTAATCCAATCGTTTGAAAGCAGCAGCCCAGAAGTATCGAAGACATTTTATACAGCATTAACTATAATAATAACAGACACATAATCCTCTCCTCCCCCCCAGGATCCTACTGCTATTGTTTAGGGTGGGTTTTTAGAAGGGGGGGGGGGGGGGAGTATTGTCCCAAATGTAATTGTATAGATTTTTAGAAAGTCTGCTAAGGAGGTTCTGAGCTTTCAGTGGGCTGAGAGTTTTAAAAGTGCTCCGTTGGACTTATCAGTGGTTCAGCACATCTCTGCATGGACAATATATCTCCGCCCTGGTCGGGTGGGAAAACCTCGTGAGTCCAAACCGCTTCCTTTTTTTTCATCATTATAAAAGAGGATAGGATGTCACCCATTCTGGGCGGGAACCCCTTTTGGTGTTTTAAGCATTATGTTATACTTCAGCTATATTGAAAAAAATATCATATATCTACAAGCTCATGTAGATCTGCTATTTTGTTTTTTTATCGTGAAAATGTGGCACAAATCTTTGAATATATATTCTTGTCACAGCGAACGTTTTTGACTCAAATCTTTGCTTATGGGGGGGGGGGGGGTCTCTGGAACAACATATTTTCAGATGGGGGTCCGCGGGCCAAATACAGATAATTCTAGCGGTCCTTGACATGAAAAAGGTTGAGCACGTACTGACATATAGAAACATAGGTTTTTAAGAAAACTTTCAGGATTTAGAAGGATTTTATATCGGCCTCAGGTTTAAATGGGTTAAAGTATTGAAAATAACATATCTACACTTTTTTTGGTTTAACACTGTTGCACGATTAAGCATAGGTATAGATTTAAAAGTTCAACTTATGGAGATATGAGGATTCTGCCCGACAGCAACAATGTACTGCTGGTTATTATTGTACATGGTTTATGCTAATATGCTGGTAGATTCATATTATATGTTAATATGCTAGATTAACCTTCTCCTCGGGTCTTAGATCATCCCACCGTAGCACGGGTCAAAAGGGTTTTTACTGATAAAAGCAGTGAAAAGAAGACTAAGATTATGATGAAGAACAGATCAACTATAGTATGATTGCAGGTCGCACAAGACCCCCGAAAAAAGAGACCTAGTGAAATGAGCAGAGCTGTAGCTCTATAGCACTGGGTCCCAAACGTTTTAGCTCAAGACCCCCAAAGAGAAATTAGATTGTTTGTAGATCAGCAAATTTTCACTACTTTTGTTTTCTAATTTATGGATTTTATTTTTATTTTAATTATAATTTTTATCCCACGATTTTGCAACCCAGTTTTTTCGACCCAGTGCCAATTATCTAATGTAATTCTGGGCGCTACACTTCTTCTGCATTTTTTATGGAATTTCTCAGATTTAAAAAAAAAAGAAAATCTTGGAATTATTTTGAGAAATCATGAAAAAAATGTATATTTTGGAATTGTTTTTTTCTAATATGTTTTGAAATAATAGTAATTAAAATAACCAAAGGAAATTAAACAGATATTTACTTAAAAAATGTGTCCGCGACCCACAAATGAGTCCCGATCCAGTGTTTTTGGGAACCAGTGCTCTCTAGCATATCGGCTATTTTCGTCAGAGAGGAGAGGAGAGGAGAGGAGAGGAGCTGTATGACCGCAGGCAGAAATGTGCCATAATTAAAAATAGTGCATTAAATATAGATTACCACCAAGGTTACACCAATGGCACCACTTAAGATCAGACCATGATGATGCACCGACACCTATAACCCACGGGGAAGACCGTTGACTGGCCTAAGTAGCCTCTCATAATTATTATATCACAACATAATGTTATATTAAATTGTTGACCTTGATACTGTAAATGGCGTTATATATATTAACAAGGACGGTCTAAAAACCGGGAGAAATATTGTTGCTTGCTTACCTCGCTATGATTACGATAAAGTCGCTGGATAATCCCTCGCGTTCATATTTTAAAACGAGCGGCATGTTGAAGTCAGAAATGAAGATCTTAGTATATCCATCTGGTCAAAACCACAGAGAGCTCCCTATAGATTAGGAGATACCAGCCTTTCTTTCTGAGCCGTAAACAGGGAAGTGAACAGCAGCGTGCATGCGCCAACAGCAAGGAGTATGGTGCAGAAGGAGAGGCCAACCAAAAGAAATCTGAATATTTTTCGATCATTTGATATCAATGAAAATGATGCGCAATCCATCGGTTGGATTAGCTAGGACGGCTCCACACGTCCTACGGTCTAAATGGGTTAAAGGTAAAGATACCAAGGATTAGACAGTGACGTCACTGTTATGCTTATGCAACACGGAAGTAACACAGACTCGAAGCAGTCAGTGACGCATGCGCGTCCCTGACGAATCCTTGGTATTTTCCGTCAAGCGGACAGAGTCAACTTTGGTGGTGGTCCCCATGACAGCTAAAAGATGGTAACCACATGGAGCATAATAGATCCTTAACTCTTGAGAGTGTAAAATTAAACCAAATGGATCCATTTGGGTTTATGCTACTCTCAAGAGTTAGATTACATCATTACAGCAGCATGGAATTGTGAACAGAATCTTATCCAACGATAACAAAATATTCAATACGTTTGGGTCTGAGAGGCTCAATCTCATCAATCTCATCATGTGTGTGTGTGTGTGTGTGTGTGTGTGTGTGTGTGTGTGTGTGTGTGTGTGTGTGTGTGCGTGTGCGTGTGTGTGTGTGTGTGTGTTACAGCCCCCACCGAGTCCCCACTGAGACCGAGTCTGGGTGAGTTTGGATTTCACTGACATTATCTTCCTGAGGACATGTTCATGTCCTCACTGTGCATGCATGTCATCGCTGTGGTGATCAATGTCTTTCTCTCTCTCTCTCTCTCTCTCTCTCTTGCAGCGGAGGTTCACGGTAAACATGCCGTTCTACGAGACGACTTTGACTCTGACCTGCAGGCCGAGCTGGACCCCAATATCTGGTAGAATCCCCCACCCCCACCCACACACCCCCCCCCCCACACACACACACACACACACACACACACACACACTATCATCGGGGCATCGCCATTTACACAAAGTCGCCACTGCTTGCGAATATGACAAACGTGACAAACGTGTCACAGAAAGGGGCGTTCGGTAATAGTCCATATCTTGGCATTAGTCCTTTACATTGCTGTACAGTTAAGTATGTGTATATTTATGCCCCATAACGCCACCATCCCAGTACCGTCCCAGATGTCATGCCTGTAGGGACAGGTGTAGTATATTAAAATACCATACAGGAGAGAAAATGTGCACGGCAGACAGACGAGATGAATTAAGTTCCATGATGTTGTTTTATTCAGAGTACACAGCACAACAGAGCATACAGCATATAGGCTCACCTCTGACGGCCTTTTGCCGTCGGGGAGAATGGACCCAGTTACACTCAAAGTATAGGTATTAAATACAGTTTCACGAACTGAGGTGAGAATGTAGGCGTGTGCACTGTTCCTCTGAAGACCCATTGATCAACCATATGCTTGCAGCTACCAACACCAATTATATTGTTACACAAATTGCAGCAGGAACAGACAGCAAACCGTAAGCAAACCGTCGACACCCTGACTTTGAATAACAAAGACAGGCCTCGGAGACGAACTGCCTTGCATATTAGGCCAGCCAGACCTACTGAATAGCCTACAACCGTTTACTTTTGTGAACTGTACATTTGTTCACGAACATGAGATATAGTATTAGAATCATTGGTTCCCAGAAACGACACAGGCATGCCATCGGACCTCTTCACACATCTCGTCACCTTTCCTCATCTTTCCCTGTAAAAGTCGTGCCCGATTTGATTTGCCAGCTTCATGAAATGAAAGCCAATTTGCACGCCGGCAACATTTCACACCATGGTAAATCCCCCCTCAAATTCTCTGTGACAAGGCTTGGACTATACTAATACCCATTGAAGGTCCACTGAAGTGCCAATGCATAACTCTTTATCAGCAATATCTAGTAGGACCCCCCCGCCGCCCCCCATACCTCCACCACCACCACCACCGCAAACCCCGTCCCATTCATTAGGGCAGATTTACACTATGTGGTTCCCGGGTGTGCACTCGGGACCACTTGGCAGATGTTGTGGTTATAGTGTGAATGCTGAGTATATACCGTTCCCCCAGAGCGGATCACCCAACCGTTCCCGCGGCCACATGGAGGTGTATATAGTCTCGGGGCCGATTGAAGTGTACTCGGATACGGATCACTGCAATGTGAAAGCATTGAATGAAGTGTACTCGGATACGGATCACTGCAATGTGAAAGCATTGAATGAAGTGTACTCGGATACGGACCACTGCAATGTGAAAGCATTGAATGAAGTGTACTCGGATACGGATCACTGCAATGTGAAAGCATTGAATGAAGTGTACTCGGGTGTGAAAGAATCAAGGCGAATGTGAATCATGGCCAGCGGAGACCAGGCAAACGTATTCAGGAACAGTTTGAATCAAACAGACTCTCCTCTCCTCTCCTCTCCTCTCCTCTCCTCTCCTCTCCTCTCCTCTCCTCTCCTCTCCTCTCCTCTCCTCTCCTCTCCTCTCCTCTCCTCTCCTCTCCTCTCCTCTCCTCTCCTCTCCTCTCCTCTCCTCTCCTCAGGATGCAGTGCAGTAACTGTGCACTAGGGGAGCAGTGTGGGGTGTTGATGCACGGCAGAGCGCTCACTTTCTGCGAGCCATTTGGAGAAAGACAGCTGGTGAGTTTGACCAAACACACGCACGCACGCACGCACACACACACACACACACACACACACACACACACACACACACACACACACACACACACACACACACACACACACACACACACACACACACACACACACTGCAGGCCGTGGTCATTGTAGGGGTATGAACAGCTTTGGAGGATTGACTCCACATCTAGTGTAGTATTATTTACCTTTGACCGTTGACCTCTTATACATCGAATCAATTCATCCTGGAATCCATGTGGACACGTGTGAATTCCCTGAATTCCCTTCAAATCACTGTCTGGGACATAAGTGGCCACATTTGACTGAGGGACTGCCATTGGATTTTTCTTTTTAATTTTCGTTTTTCTCATGTCATATGAAAGCAATCATAGCTTCAAATTGACACCAGTTTTGGAGATATGGCTTATTAGAGTAATGTCTTGCAGAAAACAGCGAGTTGAAAGGGGTTGAAAGGTTCACTTATGTGGTCTCTAACATTACACGTTTAAGCATTTATTTCATATTCACATGTCGATTTCAGCTCTGACACTTATTTCAGACATGCTCTATATATAGTACGTGAAGAGGATGCCTATGTGCTATTAACTGATTTCGGATTAAAAAAGAAAGAAATAAAAGGTTTTTCTCCGCTGGTGAAAAGCTGGAGGTTTGGCGCGATGGCAGGCTCTCAGTCAAATCTGGTCACACTATTAAGTATGGACGCACGTGCGGACGTGCTGTCACACGGATGGAGATGATAGGCTATATCTTTGACAAGTCATCGCTCTGAACAGACGACACAAACACAGGGCTACGTATTGTGCACAAAGTATATGCACGCAATGTCATCAAAATGTCGTGATGTCATACGTTGTTTCTTTCAGACCACGGTTTCTCTCAACACCAGCTCTGCCTCCGTCCTGCAGTTTGCTCTGGGTGAGTCTATTAACCCATTCTGACCTGAGATCAGATTCATACGAGGTTTCCACTGGACACACACACTGGTCTGATTATAACCCATTCTGACCCGAGATTAGATTCTATAAAAATGTCAGTCGTTCTTCGATTTTTCAAAAAAATAGCAGACCTACAAGCTCGTATCGCGCCACTCGGTGGCGCGATATGAGCTTGTAGATCTGCTATTTTTCAATAGCTAAAGCACGACATGACGCTAACACCAAAATGGGTTCCCGTTCAGAATGTCTTCATATTGTTCTGGGTTGGTCTATTGATGTCTTGACGCCCCAGATCACATAGCGTTCAGTGTCGTATCTGTGAGGTCTGTGAGTGACTGTCTGAACACATGAAAGCGCTGAGATCTGGTTCACTTAAATACTGACTGAAAAAGGAAGCACGCACATCTCCAGGGAATTCCACAGGTGCCGGTCAAAAATATACGTACAATGAAAAGGAAGGGATGTCCGCGCGGGTGCAGTATACCTATAGTTCAGACCAGTGTTGTTTTCGTCGACTGAAACTAAGACGAAAAATGTTCGTCGACTACCTTTTTCCACTGACGAAAACGAAATGGAAACTAAATGAAAACTAAACTATGATGACTAAAACCAAGACTAAATATACTGACAATTTCGTCGACAAATAAAAACTAGACTAAAATGCTAGGAAGGGACTTGTGGACTAGAGATCCACTATAAGTCATCTTACACGTTGTTGCATGCTGAAAATAGCCGATCTACAAGCTCACAACGAGAGCTTGTAGATCGGCTATTTTCAGCAAGTGTAAAATCAGCCATTACGACGGCATCAAGGCCCGCCAAAATACATTTTAGTCGACAAAATCAACTGTAGATTTAGTCGACTAAAAACTAGACTAACACCAAGACATTCCAGGTGACTAAAATGTGACTAAAACTAACTGAAAACTTTTCAAGAGACTACGACTAAAAACTAAAATCAAAATGTGCTGCCAAAAACAACACTAGTTCAGACTAGTCATTGGTCCGACAAACGACAACCCACCACAAACCCTAACCTAACCATGACCGCAACTTGCAAGCACGGGAGCAGTGCATGTCCGACATGCGGACGCATGTCGCTCCGTCGGAATGACATGCGGTCCCCGTCCGCACACTGCTTCTCTGCTCCCGGGAAATTTCTATTTGGTACAACGCTTTGACCCTTTGCGGGTCTTTGTCAGGTAAACCTGACGTCAGGTATATACCAAGACATACATTAACCACAATGTGTCGCGTTGCGACGCATTGTGAGCTCGTAAGATCAGCTATTTTCAATAGATGTTTTTACACAATTTGAATTTGTGAAATGTGACATTCTGCAATATGAGTACTTTCACTTTTAGTACTTTTAAGTACATTTTGATGCAGATACTTTTGTAGTTACTCAAGTACATTTTCAATTATGTACTTTTACTCGTAACGAAGTACTTCTAAATTGCAGTATTGGTACTTTTACTTAAGTAAAACCATTGAGTGCTTTTTCCACCACTGTCTATGTCTATGGGATTCTTAATGTTTGCTTAGAGCACGTATTATGTCGTTTGCCAGCCAAGTCTATGGACTTTGAGGATATTACAATGATGCTTTAGAGCACTTATGGCATACATCGTTTGCTAGCCAAGTCTATGGACTTTAATGTTTGTTTATAGGGCACTAAACAACGATATACGTGGCCGATATAAATAAGAGTGTGAGCCCCTCACTTCACACAAGTGTGATTGTTTTCCTTCTTCTCTCATCTCCAACTCGTTTATTGCTTTAACATTTGTGAATCCTGCCGGATCTTCTTCAGGAATTAAAACATTCCTGAGCAGGACCCAAACGTTGAAGCAATAAACAAGTGGAGCTGAGACACAAAAAAAAAATCCTTTCCTGTGTGCGTGCGTGTGTGTGTGTGTGTGTGTGTGTGTGTGTGTGTGTGTGTGTGTGTGTGTGGGTGTGTGTGTGTGTGTGTGTGTGTGTGTGGGTGTGTGTGGGTGTGTGTGTGTGTGTGTGTGTGTGTGTGTGTGTGTGTGTGTGTGTGTGTGTGTGTGTGTGTGCGTGCGTGCAGGTTCTGGGTCGTGTAGGTTCAGTTACTCAGACCCCATCATCACGGTGTCCTACAGTCTGACCAACAACAACAACAACAACACCACCACTGATGACTGGACCACACTGGAGAAGATCAGGTAAACGCACGCAAGCACGCACGCACGCACGCACGCACGCACGCACGCACGCACGCACGCACGCACGCTGCACAACAGATCTTTTCAGTCAAAGGCACCTTTATGGAGCAAATGGAGCAAATATGATATTCTTGCCATGGATAAAAACGCCACGAAAAAATGCTACAGTATGTTGTCAGTAAGGTTGTTTTTAAGTGTTAACATCTCTCTCTCTCTCTCTCTCTCTCTCTATCATCACAAGTCCATTCAGTAACTCTCTTTTCGTGAAATCACATATGCCCCAAACCTGACTATAGGCTGGTGTCCTATATATAGTCATAATAATAAATGATTACCGTTTTAATCAATGTTGTGATGATCACAGACATTAGATCTGTAATGATGTTATTAATTGTCTTCAATAAGGCGTCACTTCTTACTTGCATCCTGTACGTGAACAATGTCCTTTTACGACTTTAGTCAAAGTACTCATTCAAATAATTACTCAAGTAAAAGCACAAAAGTCTCTGAAAAGTACCGAACTACAACATGCCGTCACGAGCCGCGGTGAAGAGCAAACCACCGCCACCGCTCCGGCCCTTCTCTCTGTTTTTTACTCACCACCGCTCAGCGTTATTTCAGCTCCGGTGGTCAGCTCACCACCGGAGCGGTGGTCACCTCACCACTGAAAATCCAGACTATGAATAGGCCTTTACTTGGATTTCAGGAGGTGTAGTTCCAGACTCTATATAGCATTCGGAGATCGTGGAATAGGTGTCTGGCGATATGCGAGACTGTATAGTGACACAGCGCGCTACAGCATGTCCTGTGTTTGTGTGTGAGAGAGAGAGAGAGAGAGAGAGAGAGTACTTGTACCCAAAGTACTTCATACTTCGTTACTCTTCTCCATTTCTGGATAATGACAAGCCTTTTGCTACAAAACATGCACAACTAAACGTATTTCCATCGTGCTCGTTGTTTCCCAGAGCTCCCACCAACAGCAGCACGGTGGTCCACCTGCTGCCCCTCGCCCTGGGCTCCCGGGCAGAGGGGGTGCGCCTGCGCTGGTCCCAGGAGGCCCCCGAGGGCCCCGAGGGCTACGAGTCCTGCTGGGGCCTGGACAACATCCTGCTGGTCAACGCTGCCCACCGGCCCACCCTGCTGGAGGACAACCTGGACCCCCCGGACACCTCCAACTGGCTCTTCTTCCCCGGAGCCACCGTCAAGGTGGGAGGATGGATACCATGTGTTGGCTATAAAACTAAGACGAGAAATGTTCGCCAACTATACCTTTTTTCACGGAGGAAGACTAAATGGAAACTAAGCTATGACTAAAACTATGACTAAATGTTATTGACAATTTCGTCAACAAATGTTATGAAGGGACTAGTGGACAAGAGATCCAGTATAAGTCATCTTATACTTGGTTGCATGCTGAAAATAGCCTATCTACAAGATCACAACGCGACGAGCTTGTAGATCGGCTAATTGCAGCAAGTGTAAAATCAGCCATTATACGACGTCATCAAGGCCCGCCAAAATAAATGTTAGTCGACTAAAACCCCATGACATTTAGTCGACTAAAACTGGACTAACACTAAAACATACCAGGTGACTGAAATGTGACTGAATTGAAACTATTCAAGAGACTAAAACTAAAATCTAAATTTCCTGCCCAAAACAACACTGATTAAGTCATTGGTATAACTCACAGTAACTAAAACTAAATCAGTCAAGCATAATTATGATAAATATTGTGGAAAAATATTGTGTTATTCTGGATGGATGAATGGATGGTTGGTGCTTTTATTGACATACTTGCATAGTCATTACCATATCTGTCAAAAAGCATGAAACAGTAAAACACAGAAAGGGCTAAATCAACATGTTGTTGTTACCATTGGATGTTGTGACTCCAGTGGTCATTGCGTCGGAACATTACACATTTTAGCCAACCACATTTTGGTTTATATTAGTTTGTTTACAGTCAGGCCACATTTTAGCATCCTGGTCAGTTGCCTTTTTTACCATTATCACCCTGCTGTGACCACTTCTGTGAGTCATAAATAGAGTTACATACTGTAGGTCAGTGGTTCCCAAACCCACAATGACACCAATTAGCCCGCAGACCCCATTTGAAAATATATGCCAGAGAGAGACCCCCCATAAGAGAAGATCTTTACGGCTCTAGCAGTGATTTTCATCCCGCTTAATTTCAAGGACCCCCAGTCCCCCAGTTGACGTGTCACACCTGCAGTGATGGGAGGGGCACCAAAATGTGGTGTTTTGATTGGTTAATGGGGGCACCCCCTTAGTATGAAAGTACAAACTTTTGTGTACGTTCACATGACCTGATGAAGATCAAATAGATGGAAACGTATTTCAATAAAGAACGTCTTTCTTATACCTGTGGTGTGCAGGCTCCATCCAATACCTAAGGACCCCCAGTTTGACATGCATTAGTCTATACGGACCCCCATTTAATGGCATTTCTATCTCTAGGACCCCAATTTATAGTAAAAGCAATGTTAGTTTAACTCTGAGAGTGTACAAATGGAACCAAATGGACCCCTCAGAGTTACAGGCCCATAGGGGTTAATTTGGTTCCAAACTATCCATTTAGCTGGGGACCCCCCAGAACTCCCTCAAGGACCCCTGGGGGTCCCCGGACCACACTTTGGGAACCACTGCTGCAGGTAACACATATTTGTGAAACAGTACAATAGATAACAGCAGGTTCAGAACCGTCTGATCATATCACACTGCATGACACCTTATTCCTCTTCTCTCATTGGCCAGCATGCCTGTCAATCAGAAGGCAACGCCCTGTATTTCCACGGTGGGGAGGGCATTGGCCACGCCTCCACCAGAGACATCGACCTGCACCGAGAGGAGGGGCGGAGCTACTGGGAGGAAGACTTTGAGGGCCCGCCCACAAAGTAAGTCCATATTCACTGATTCAGACAACTACGTCATTAACGTAAGTCCATGTTCACTGATTCAGACAACTACGTCATTAACGTAAGTCCATGTTCACTGATTCAGACAACTACATCATTAACGTAAGTCCATGTTCACTGATTCAGACAACTACGTCATTAACGTAAGTCTATGTTCACTGATTCAGACAACTACGTCATTAACGTAAGTCCATGTTCACTGATTCAGACAACTACTTAATAAAGTAAGTCCATGTTCACTGATTCAGACAACTACTTAATAAAGTAAGTCCATGTTCACTGATTCAGACAACTACTTAATAAAGTAAGTCCATGTTCACGATGCAGACAACTACATCATTACGTCTTTTCCTAAATGTATCACTATTTTCTCTGTCAAGCGAAACTAGCAAGAATTGGAGTCGTGTGACTCACAATGGTTCACATAGTCGCCCTTTTACCGCCATTTTACACCATTGTGTGGGCTGAGCAGGAAACTGTCACTGTAACACTACATACTGTATTGATTGTGACAGGAGAGAGCGAGAGAGAGCGCGAGAGAGAGAGAGAGAGAGAGAGAGAGAGAGAGAGAGAGAGAGAGAGATAGAGAGGACATGATGGATGGAGGACAGACTATAAGTACTGCTGCCTGTCTGTGCTAATTAGGGTGCACCTTACACTGCATGCGTGCGTTCGTGCGTGCGTATGACGTGCGTGCGTGCATGCGTTGCGTGCGCTGCATATTTCCTTTTTAAACTAGTTTTGTTAGTTTCACTGTAGAACAAAGTCAGAATCACATCATGACGTCATCATGTAGATTGACGTAAAGTAACACTTGAGTGAAGAACGTGTTAAAGCGTGTTATAGGGCACAACGTTAATTTTACGTCACACTACTACAGAGACATCAATATCAGTTTAATGTTATGTAGGGGGGGCAGTCTACGGGACACTGTCAATAATGTGTCATTTTGTGTCATGTCCGTGACAGCTGGGACATCGATGGGGAGGTCTACGGGACACAGTGTCAATAATGTGTAATTTTGTGTCATGTCCGTGACAGCTGGGACATCGATGGGGAGGTCTACGGGACACAGTGTCAATAATGTGTCATTTTGTGTCATGTCCGTGACAGCTGGGACATCGAGGGGGAGGTCTACGGGACACAGTGTCAATAATGTGTCATTTTGTGTCATGTCCGTGACAGCTGGGACATCGAGGGGGAGGTCTACGGGACACAGTGTCAATAATGTGTCATTTTGTGTCATGTCCGTGACAGCTGGGACATCGAGGGGGCGGTCTACGGGACCCAGTGCGGGGAGGTGGAGTCGGGCTTGGCGCTCGTGTTCGACCAGGACGGGCGGAGGGACCTGTGCACGCCGTACCTGGATACCACCGCCTACGGAAACCTGCGCTTCCACTTCACCATGGGTATACTGTACCAACAAGCACTTTGAAACCAAAATGAATGGCACTTGGAAAATGTCCTGCATGTCAGACGTACAATTAACCCATTTTGGACTGACACCAGATTCTACAAATGTCTTCTACATCACGACAGTTTTCTGAAAAAAAACCCCTAAGAATTTCATGTCAAGGACCCCACAAATTATATGTAATTGTATCCTATATGTACAAGATTATTATTTTGATAGTATAATTGTACTGTATAAGTCACTCTGGATAAAGAGCATCTGCTAAATGCCTACATTGCAATTATTAATCGTATAGTTTAATCACTCATGCTCAGACTATTGGGTTTTGCACTTAAATTATATATTACTCTGTGTGTGTGTAGGGGGCGGTGACTGTGACCCGGGACAGTCACATGACAATGATGTCATTGTGTTTGGGAGGTCGAAGGGCAGGAAGGAACCTGTCTTACTGGACACCCTGCCGTACTCCTCCTATAGGGTAACACACACACACACACACACACGCACACACACACGCACACGCACACACGCACACACACACACCCCTTTCTTTCTCTGTCTGTCTCTGAAAACAAGTTTTGTGTTATCCTTTTAGCATAACATCTGACTATACTACGTGCACTGTTAACAAACTCTTCAATAAAGTATTCTCAAACAAAGTCCTGCTGCAGTCTCTCTCTCCCCTCCCCTCTCTCTCTGATGAGTATATATCGCTGTGTGTCTCTCGTCCATTCCCTTCCAGAGTCCTGCCGTGGTGTCTCTCTCTCTGCCCGCGGAGCTGCAGACGCCCGCCACCATGCTGTGCGTAGAGCAGCGGTCACACGGGGGCGCCGGGCGCCACGTGTGGGCTCTGGACTTCATGCAGCTGCTGCCCGTCCTGCCGGGCACCCTCACCCACCTGGCACAGTTCAGCATCAACCTGGGCTGTGGCTCCTACCAGCCTGCCAACAGGTGACTTCACTTAACCAATCAGTTCAGCGTCAACCTGGGCTGTGGCTCCTACCAGCCTGCCAACAGGTGACTTCACTTAACCAATCAGTTCAGCGTCAACCTGGGCTGTGGCTCCTACCAGCCTGCCAACAGGTGACTTCACTTAACCAATCAGTTCAGCATCAACCTGGGCTGTGGCTCCTACCAGTCGCAGTCCCGCCCCCTACACCAGGGCCCAGGAAATGATTTCATTTTTCTCATAGACTTTTCAAAAAGTATTTATTTAAAGATCTTTTAAGCGTCGTACAAAGCCAACTCGAGTTGTGACAAATCATGACAACAAACACATTTCTTTGGGCCGAACAAATACTTTGAAAGAAGAAAAAACGGCAGGTTACGACACTTTTTTGTTGTTGTTTTTCTTCTTTGTAATTATTTGTTTGGTCCAAAATATTGTGTTTGTTGTCATGAGTTGTCACAACTCGAGTTGGCTCTGTCCGCGGCGTAACCGTCTTTAAATAAATACTTTTGCGGGAAAAATGCATCGGGAATCATTTCCTGGGCCTGGCGTCGTCATGAAAGGGAGCGGGACTGCGACGCTCTATACCAGCCTGCCAACAGGTGTGACTTAACACATTCAGTTCAGCATCAACCTGGTCTGTGGCTCCATTACCAGCCTGCCAACAGGTGCCTTCACTTAACCAATTCGTTCAGCATCAACCTGGGCTGTGGCTCCATTACCAGCCTGCCAACAGGTGACTTTATGAGGCCGCTTTCAAACGGGTGAGGGAGTGACGCAGGCCCTTCTCGCCTGCACTGTTGTTTTCGTTGAGTAAAACTATGGCGAAAAATGTTCGTCGACTACCTTTTTCCACCGATGAAAACTAAATGAAAACTAAGCTATGACGACTAAAAATAAGACTAAATGTACTGACAATTTGGTCAACAAATAAAAACCAGACTAAAATGTTAGGAAGGCACTAGTCTTTACGACAGTGGCAAGATGCTGACATGTCTGTCTGTCTGTCTGTCTGTCTGTCTGTCTGTCTGTCTGTCTGTCTGTCTGTCTGTCTGTCTGTCTGTCTGTCTGTCTGTCTGTCTGCCTGTCTGTCAGTGTCAGTCTGGAGTTCTCCACCAATCACGGTCGCTCGTGGTCGCTGCTCCACACAGAGTGTCTTCCAGAGCTGTGCTCCGGACCACACCTCCCCCACAGCTCCACCTACTCCTCGGACAACTACAGCGGGTACGCACCTGTGTGTGTGTGTGTGTGTGTGTGTGTGTGGGCCTGTGTGTGTGTGTGTGTGTGTGTGTGTGTGGGCCTGTGTGTGTGTGTGTGTGTGTGCCTGCGTGTGCGTGCGTGTGCGTGTGTGTGTTCTGTAATGTAAAGTTTAATAGTATAGTTCTAAGTTTCTCCATTATCCTCTGCATAGATATAAACCCTAAATGCCTCGTTCACTGCAGTGTATCGCAGGGAAGGTGAAAGTCAAGCTGCACTGTGTTTTGGAGAAAATGTATACATTTGCTTAACTCTCTGGAATCTGGATTTTTTTTAATCCCTTTTTTTCACCGTCAGTTAAAGCTTCATATCCATATGAGTAAAATTGTAGGGCTCATCTGTATATGTTTTGGAACACTGTTGTAACAGTACTCAAACTCAAAAGTTTAGGCTACTTAAAATGCTATGTTCTATGAATGCAGGTGGACCAGGATCTCCATTCCTCTCCCCAACGCAGCGCTCACAGAACACACTCAGTTCCGTTGGACACAGACCGGGCTAGGAAGGGTTAATATGTGGGCCCTGGACAATGGTATGACACGCACGCACACACACACACCACAGGCACGCACGCACACATGCACGCACGCACGCATACATACAGTACATGTGCAGTTTTAGTTCATTACACATGTAAAGAAGTATATCATTTAGGCATTTAGCAGACGCTCTTAATCCAGAGCGACTTACATTAAGCAAGAACAAAAAAAGCATGGGAATACATCACGTATATGAAAAGCATTTTTCATGAAACATGCGTAAGCTATACGAACGTAACAGTGGAATATCTATATAATGAAACTATACATATTATAAACTATACATATATACTATACTATATGGCTTTGTTGCCACGGCATGTGTTAATAATGATGTGTGTGTGTGTGCGTGTGCGTGTGCGTGTGCGTGTGCGTGCGTGCGTGCGTGTGTGTGTGTGTGTGTGTGTGTGTGTGTGTGTGTGTGTGTGTGTGTACAGTGTACATTGGACCAGCGTGTCTGCGGTTCTGCTCAGGAAGAGGACATTGTTCACGTACAGGATGCAAGTAAGAAGTGATGCTTATTGAAGACAATTAATAACTCATTAAAGACCTAATGTCTGTGATCATCACAACATTAATTAAACTGTCATCATTCATTATTATGACTATATAGGACGCTAGCCTATAGTCAGGTTTGAAAAGATGGTATGAAAAAATGAGGGTATAATTATGTGACTTAAAAAGTCAGTTTAGTGAATGGATGTCTATTTCATTGTTCATGATAGAGAGTGATGTTGTTTTTTAGTTTTTTTATATCATTTTTATCCCACGATTTTGTAACGCATTTTTCACCCCTGTGTCAATTACCTAATGTGATCCTGGGCCTCCGCCAACCTATGATGAAAAATGTTCGTCGACTGCCTTTTTTCACTGACAAAAACTAAATGGTAAACTAAATTAAAACTAAGCTATGGTTACTAAAACTAATTATAAATATAGTTGACAATTTCGTCAACAAATAAAAGCTAGACTAAAATGTGAGGAAGGGACTAGTGGACAAGAGATCCAGTATAAGTCATTTTACACTTGGTTGCATGCTGAAAATAGCAGATCTACAAGCTTGCAACGCGTCGCGCTGTGAGCTTGTAGATCGGCTATTTTCAGCAAGTGTAAACTCAGTCCTTACGACGGCATCAAGGCCTGACAAAATACATTTTTGCCGACTAAATTAACTGCATATTTAGTCGACTAAAATCTTATGGCATTTAGTCGACTTAAACTAGACTAAGACTAAAACATCCTCCTCTCTCCTCTCTAGGTGTGATCCGGGTTTCAGCGGTCCGGCGTGCGAGCTCGCCTCCCAGACCTTCCCGGCCTTCCTGTCG
Organism: Protomyctophum parallelum; assembly: GCF_964188405.1. Taxonomy (NCBI): domain Eukaryota; kingdom Metazoa; phylum Chordata; class Actinopteri; order Myctophiformes; family Myctophidae; genus Protomyctophum; species Protomyctophum parallelum. The sequence goes on from NC_139700.1 coordinate 45,282,986, forward strand.
GAGAGCTTCTCCTCCCCTCGGCTGTCGTCCTATCACAGCTTCTCGTCGCTGCGGGGGGCGGAGGTCAGCTTCGGCTGTGGCGTGCTGGCCAGTGGGAAGGCCCTGGTGTTCAACCGGGACAGCCGGCGGCACCTGTTGACCGCTCCGCTGGACTCCTCCCAGGCCAGGTGAGAGAGACGGTACACTGTTCACTGCTTTGACTTGACACCGGTACCCTAACACTACCAGTGTCGTTTTTGGCAGCACATTTTGATTTTACTTTTAGTCATAGTCTCTTGAATAGTTTTCACATTTACATTTTGATACACGCACGCACGCACGCACGCACGCACGAACGCACGAACGCACGCACACAAGCACGCACGCACGCATGCGAGATAGAGTTCTCCTCAGTACAACTGATATCTTCTCCTCTGATTGATGCTGAGTGCAGTCAGCTCTCTGTCATGAGATCTCTCTCTCTCTCTCTCTCTCTCTCTCTTTCTGGTCCAACTCTGGAAGATGGATTGTTACTGCAGGGAACTCTGCACAATAGAGAGAGAGAGAGAGAGAGAGAGAGAGAGAGAGATGCTGAAGATGGTGGAGGAGCTAGATATGACATCTGGGTTAGATTGATGATGTCTGTTGCAGTGCTCTGTGCCACCTGATGTGGGCATGATATTTAATGCCTGTCGGTCGGTTGGTCAGTCGTTAGCTGGGTTCTTTCAACCCAGAGTCCATCACTTTGTCGTACGGGAAATAAAGTCACAGCAGTTGAATAGCCGCTATTCTCTCTCTTTCTCTCTCTCTCTCTCTCTCTCTCTCTCTCTGTCTCTCTGTCTCTCTGGCTCTCTGTCTCTCTGTCTCTCTGGCTCTCTGTCTCTCTGTCTCTCTGTCTCTCTGTCTCTCTGGCTCTCTGTCTCTCTGTCTCTCTGGCTCTCTGTCTCTCTGTTTCTCTGTCTCTCTGGCTCTCTGTCTCTCTGTCTCTCTGGCTCTCTGTCTCTCTCTCTCTCTCTGTCTCTCTGTCTCTCTGGCTCTCTGTCTCTCTGTCTCTCTGGCTCTCTGTCTCTCTGTCTCTCTGTCTCTCTGGCTCTCTGTCTCTCTGGCTCTCTGTCTCTCTCTCTCTCTCTGTCTCTCTGTCTCTCTGTCTCTCTGGCTCTCTGGCTCTCTGTCTCTCTGGCTCTGTCTCTCTGTCTCTATGTCTCTCTGGCTCTCTGTCTCTCTGTCTCTCTGTCTCTCTGGCTCTCTGGCTCTCTGTCTTCTTGATGCAACTTTACCAAGTGGTAGGCCTATACTTTACCACTGCGACCCCGGTTAAAATCCACACCCGGCTCGGCTCAAACAAACATCACAATTGTCCAAGGTCTTGTTCACAGGAGGGAAGACGGAGGGCAGGATTTGAGGCTGCTCTCTGTCACTGCACTATAGCGCCTCCTACAGGCTGGACCAGGCTTTGTTCAACGAGGAGCTGAACTGTGAGGAAGTGTTCCTCCTGCTGAAAGTCTTGGTGGTTTTATTATACAGTACTCTCTCTCTCCCCCTCTCTCTCTCCCCCTCTCTCTCTCTCAGGTATTTGCAGTTCACTCTGAGGCTGGGCAGTCGCAGTACGCTGAGCTCCTGTCCTGCTCCAGACCAGCCAGGAGAGGGCGTCCTTCTGCACTACTCGTCCGATAACGGCATCACCTGGACGCTACTGCAGCACTACGCCTACCAGGGCTTCCATGAACCCAGGTATAAACTGTGCTATATCAATGTCCAGCTATAGCCCATTCTGACCTGAGATCAGATTCTAAAAATGTCTTCTACATCCTGACAGTTTTCTGAAAAAGACGTGTTTCTATGTCAGTCGTTCTTCGATTTTTCAAAAATAGCAGATCTACAAGCTCATAGCGCGCCACTCGGTGGCGCGCTATGAGCTTGTAGATCTGCTATTTTTCCCAAAATGGGATAGAGCACCAGACGTCTGACGTCAATATCGCTAGACACTGCGCAAAAAGCATGGAATACGGATGTGTATATTACAGGAAACTCCCGTTAAACTTTCCAACAAACTCCGGTAAACTCCCGAATTGTACCATCACACCTGTATATTACTGTATATTACTGTTTATGCCTGCACATCTAGTGCCCATAATTGCCCGTTAAGTCCTCTTTTCACGCAGTGAGAGGGCACAAATCCACGCGTTCATGTACTTTTTATTTGCATGGTAATCCCCGCATTGTAATCCCTGCATCCATTTTTAGGGCTGTATTTTGCGTGTCTTAAGTACCAGGTCTTATTCCCTAACTTGAGTAAACTAAAGACCTGGAGGCGTGATCAATGCCATTTGGCTATTCTTAGTGGCCAAAGAGCATTGATCACGCCTCCAGGTCTTTAGTTTACTCAAGTTAGGGAATAAGACCTGGTACTTAAGACACGCAAAATACAGCCCTTAGCCTCATATAAGAACGGTGTTTGAAAAGTAAACATGTCACCCCGGCCGTTTCACTCATATGGATGTGAAGAATGAATTGACTGAGAGAAAATGCTATTGTTACTGCTACTGAATTACTTACATTTTCGCTAGAAGCAGACTGTATCATATGTGAGTGACTGACTGTCGCAAACGATACAGACAGCTCGTATATTTGAGCTGACTCGACAGAGACAGCTCGTATATCTTTTTGGACCACGATGCTTATATGAAACGATTTTAAGACATGTTATTCTCCATAGAGAAATGACTTCCGTGAACCAGGGGGAAACCAGGGGATGAGCAAGTGACATCAGCACTTCGACGCTTTATTTAACACATACTTTAACCCATTTTGGGGCGGGAACATCTGTTTGGTGTTTGAAGCATTATGTTATGCTTTAGCTGTTGAAAAATAGCAGATCTGCAAGCTCATAGCGCACCACTGAGTGCCGCCCTATGAACTTGTAGGTCTGCTATTTTGGAAAAATCGTGAAATTGTGGCACAAATCTTTGAATATATATTCGTTCAGAGTGAACATTTTTAACTCAAATCTTCTGGAGGGTCCCTGAAACAACATATTTTCAGATGGAGGTCGGCGGCCAATTACAGATAATTCTGGGGGTTCTTGACACTAAATATTGAGAACCACTGATATAGGAACATAGGTATAATAATAAAAAAAAACTGTACTGTACTGTACTCTACTGTACTGTACTTCTGTCCCCACGGCACCCTATATACAATCAAGAAGTATATTACAAACGTGTGCTTATATACCTTGTGTGACCCTCGTGCAGGATCGTGTCAGTGGAGCTGCCCGGCGGAGCGCGGAAGTTCGGCGTTCAGTTCCGCTGGTGGCAGCCGTACCACAGCGGGCGGGGCCGCGACGTGTGGGCCCTGGACGAGATCAGCATGACCTCGGTCCTCTTCAACACCATCAGCCTGGACTTCAGCAACGTCCTGGACGTCACCCAGAGCCTGGGCTTCTACCTGGGACACGTCCAGCCCTACTGCCAGCACGACTGGACCCTCAGGTACAATATGACCTACCTACTGACCAGCACGACTGGACCCTCAGGTACAATATGAGCTATATCTACCTACTGCCAGCTGCACGACTGGACCCTATAAGGTACAATATGAACAACCTACTGACCAGCACGACTGGACCCTAAGGTACAATATGAACTACCTACTGACCAGCACGACTGGACCCTATAAGGTACAACATGAACTACCTACTGACCAGCACGACTGGACCCTATAAGGTACAATATGAACTACCTACTGACCAGCACGACTGGACCCTATAAGGTACAATATGAACTACCTACTGACCAGCATGACTGGACCCTCAGGTACAATATGACCTACCTATACTGACCAAATCCTGGTCACTAAACTGCCTCCCCCTGGCCAGCCAGGGTGCCTGATGGAGGGGAAAGGAACTGGTTGGAATAACGTGTTCCTTCCACGCGCTACGTCCAACCAGGGAAACTCCCCCCTGTCAGGTGTAAAGGAGCAACTTGGACACTCAGGCATGAAGGAAGCATGAGTTCAAGTCTGTTGCTCTCCCCTTGTCCCCCATATATGGGGACTAGCTTGGTGGAGGGTGTGTAGAGCCCAGGATCACATTAGATGATTGACACAGGGGTGAAAAATGGGTTACAAAATCGTGGGATAAAAAGTACCCTATAAGGTACAATATGAACTACCTACTGACCAGCACGACTGGACCCTATAAGGTACAATATGAACTACCTACTGACCAGCACGACTGGACCCTATAAGGTACAATATGAACTACATACTGACCAGCACGACTGGACCCTATAAGGTACAATATGAACTACATACTGACCAGCACGACTGGACCCTATAAGGTACAATATGAACTACCTACTGACCAGCATGACTGGACCCTATAAGGTACAATATGAACTACCTACTGACCAGCACGACTGGACCCTATAAGGTACAATATGAACTACCTACTGACCAGCACGACTGGACCCTATAAGGTACAATATGAACTACATACTGACCAGCACGACTGGACCCTATAAGGTACAATATGAACTACATACTGACCAGCACGACTGGACCCTATAAGGTACAATATGAACTACCTACTGACCAGCATGACTGGACCCTATAAGGTACAATATGAACTACCTACTGACCAGCACGACTGGACCCTATAAGGTACAATATGAACTACATACTGACCAGCACGACTGGACCCTATAAGGTACAATATGAACTACATACTGACCAGCACGACTGGACCCTATAAGGTACAATATGAACTACCTACTGACCAGCACGACTGGACCCTATAAGGTACAATATGAACTACATACTGACCAGCACGACTGGACCCTATAAGGTACAATATGAACTACATACTGACCAGCACGACTGGACCCTATAAGGTACAATATGAACTACCTACTGACCAGCATGACTGGACCCTATAAGGTACAATATGAACTACCTACTGACCAGCACGACTGGACCCTATAAGGTACAATATGAACTACATACTGACCAGCACGACTGGACCCTATAAGGTACAATATGAACTACATACTGACCAGCACGACTGGACCCTATAAGGTACAATATGAACGACCTACTGACCAGCACGACTGGACCCTATAAGGTACAGTATTTAACTCTAAAACTATAGAGGGTATGCACGTGACATCATCGTACCTGTAAGTTATGCGGAAACGTCCACTGAGTGGCAAAAAACTACTTTCTGGCCTTGACAGCCCATTCATCCAAACAGAAAAGTCTGTCTGATTGCATTAAACAATGTTAAACTCACCAACATTGCAGCTGTACGAAAAGCTCGAATTATCCTCTTTCTATCTGCAAAGTTTTTGTTTCATGAAAATCCACCATAGAAACGTTATGAGCTACTTTCTGTCAAGAAATTCGCTAGCATTTGTGACCAAATTTGACTGGGAGACTGCAATTGGATTTTTTTTTAATTTTAGTTTTTTCATTTCATATCAAAGCAGGGAATCATAGCTTCAAATTGACATATTGGTTGTTCAGTTTGACCCACCAGTTTTGGAGATATGGCTTATAGAGTGATGTCTTGCAGAAAACAGCGAGTTGAGAAAACAGGCTTGAAAGGTTCACTTCTGTGGTCTCTAACATTACAATAGCTACGTGTTTAAGCATTTTTTTCATATTTACATGTCAATTTCAGCTTTGACACTTATATCAGACATGCTCTAGTATGTGAAGAGTCTGCCTGTGCTATTAACTCATTTAAAAATAAAATAAATCTCCTCTGGTGAAAAGCTGGAATGTGCGCGACTGTGTCTCTCAGTCAAATCTGGACACATTTGATTATTTTTTATTTAAGTGTCAGTGTTTGGAAGTGCTTGTTTTCAATAACACATAACACTTTGCTGCCCTCCTGCATTATGTGACATTTAGAAACAGGTGGTACGCAGGACGGTTGAGTGATTTCCAACGAGCGCTTCCAAACTCCAACACTCCATGCTGCTCAATGTTCTGATGGGAAAATCATGCATATACTGTCTATATCTACTACTGCCAGCACTGGACCATACATGTAACTATGAACTATACGGGTGATAACAGCCCCATTCAATGGGATGATATGAGGGGGCTGAGGTGATCGCCTCACTGTTTGTTTTGGTAGATGGGGATGTTGTTGTTATAGCCCACACATATATTAAAATGTATTTGTACATTGTGTGTTCCAGTTTCTCCGGCGAGCCCAGTCCAGGCTCCAGCATCCGCTACGTGGAGACTCAGTCCATGCAGATCGGCGCCTCGTACAGCCTGCAGTTCTCATTGGTCATGGGCTGCGGCCGGGACCCCTCCCCCCACATCGACACCCAAGTCCGCCTGGAGTTCTCCACCAATCACGGCCTCACCTGGCACCTGGTCAAAGAGGTGAGGTTCACGTCATGTGACATGACGACGTGGCGTGACGTGTGAACGCCACGTCTGCTTTTGACAGACAGACAGACAGACAGACAGACAGACAGACAAGACAGCTTTATTGTCATGATTCAACAATACATAAAATGCATAATTGAAAGAAGTGGCCCAATGCACTATAGAATTGTGATACCCCTCCACGTTAACTGTTCTGTTAGTTCTGCAACACGTCGTGAGCTTGTCGATCAAACACAATAACAGCAAACAGAACAGACCCTAGCACAGAGCCCTGGGGGACTCCGGGCCAACCAGATAATGCTTTTAAATGGTTTACGGTCAGCCGTTTCTTTTAGAAGAACAGAAGCTTCACGGTTTCGTTTTTTTTTTTTTGACGTGACGAGAACTTGTATAGAAGTCACCCTGCAGCGCTCAGAACAAGGAAGCACATTATCTATTCATGCTCATGAATATTGATTTGAACCATTACAGCTGCGGTAATATAGCGTGTAAATAATGAGGGCCTTTTAAATATGAATACTTTGTTTCATACGTGAGGAATTATCTCCATTACCTTTAATCGTCCCCAACATTAAGCACAGTCTCTGTGATTCAATGCACATTTCCTCTCATCACAATTGGCTCGTTAATGATGCACGAAGCCGTTAAAATATTCACCGTTAAATATTTGCAGAGAGTTATTCATTCCCGGCCCTTTTGGAATTGAATGGGTTCTGTTGCTGGAAGAGACAGATATCATTATGCCTGCCTGCCTGCCTTGCCTTGCCTTGCCTTGCCTTGCCTTTCTGCCTGCCTGCCTGCCTGCCTGCCTGCCTGCCTGCCTGCCTGCCTGCCTGCCTGCCTGTCTGTCTGTCTGTCTGTCTGTCTGTCTGTCTGTCTGTCTGCCACCATGCATGCATGCGTGTCTGTCTTGTGTGTTGTTACAGTGTTGCATCAGTCGTTGTAATGATGTACAAATGTACTAGTTACTAGTGTCATAACATTATGTATGTTATGTACTTACATACGGTTAAAAACACGTCCATCAAAAAGGACTTCAAAGCCAAATGGACCATGCATCTTTTATTCAGACCAAAGATCAAACCCAAAGGCATATTTATAGCCCCATCGACGCGGCGCTTGCATCCATGTGAGCTTTTATAGATCTGCATGATGGAGCATCAGAAGGTTGCGGAAAAGGTTGTCTGAATTCCACCCTAAACTAGTTTCGCGTTGCCAGACTGTTGCCTCTCGCAATTTCCAAATGCTTCCGTCATACGTCTGGAGCAACGGAAGCTCTATCACGAGTGAAATATAAAGTGGAGACTCCCTCCCCACTTCCGCTTTTTGTCTTTACAGTCGCGCAAATGTATCCTAATATAATTTTGAAATCATCTAAGAATATACAGCTCGCTACTTAGCAGAAATAAAAATAAAAGAATAAGCCCTAAAGATATTTTAAAATATATTTTTGTGAACGGAAATGACAAACAGATTACTCTGATTTTGGGAGGTGTAGTTCCAGACTCTATACTATAGCATTCAGAGATTGGGAGATGTAGTTCCAGACTCTATACTAGCATTCAGAGATTGGGAGATGTAGTTCCAGACTCTATACTAGCATTCAGAGATTGGGAGATGTAGTTCCAGACTCTATACTAGCATTCAGAGATTGGGATATGTAGTTCCAGACTATATACTAGCATCCAAAGATTGGGAGGTGTAGTTCCAGACTCTATACTAGCATTCAGAGATTGGGAGGTGTAGTTCCAGACTCTATACTAGCATTCAGAGATTGGGAGGTGTAGTTCCAGACTCTATACTAGCATTCAGAGATTGGGAGGTGTTGTTCCAGACTCTACACTAGCAACAGAGAGGGCTGAGTGCTTCGACGTTGGAGAGCCTCCCCTTATTATGGGGGCTTGTCTTTTTGTGCTGTGTTTATGTTGATGAGGTCATTTCCTGTGTGTGTAGGCGTGTCTTCCAGGAATGCCCAGCTGTCCGGAGTTCACGGCGCCGAGCGTCTATCACCCGTCTGAGTTCAAGGACTGGAGACGGATCACCCTGCCCCTACCTCATAAGACCTGGTATGATATGCAGTGTTTGATTTTAGTTTTAGTCATAGTCTCTTGAATAGTTTTCACTTAGTTTTAGTCACATTTTAGTCACCTGGAATGTTTTAGTGTTACTCTAGTTTTTTGTCGACTAAATAATAATATCATGAGATTTTAGTCGACTAAATCTACAGTTGATTTAGTCGACTAAAATGTATTTTGGCTGATTTTACACTTTGTGTATCGGTTTGTAGATTTTTCAGCACGCAACCAAGTGTAAAATGACGTATACTGGATCTCTTGTCCACTAGTCCCTTCCTAACATTTTAGTCTAGTTTTTATTTGTTGACAAAATTGACAGTAGGCCTATATAGTTTTAGCCATCAAGGCTTAGTTTTTATTTAGTTTTTTATGTGGTGTTTGCCAGTGGAAAAAGGTAGTCCACGGACATGTTTCGTCTTAGTTTTAGTCGACGAAATCAACACTGTATATGATACACACCCAGCTGGTGCCCCCTACCTCATATAATATACGAGGACAGTTGAATGCCAGGGGGGCGAGGCTGAGTCTGAAGAAGCAGACATATTATTATAGGCAGGTCTCGGTGAGGTCACTGTGACTGACCCCTCACCCCCCCCCCCCCCCCACCCCCCACCCTTCAGCGGTCTCCTAAATAACGGTGTTCTAATGCCATATTCTGTGGCACATGGAGGTCACGGGGTCACGGCAGTACGCACTCCCTGCGATGATGAGGAGGGGAGGGGGGTGGGTTGATGGGGGTCATAGGGTCACAATCCCCCCCCCCCCCCCCCACACCCATCATAGACACATCTATGAACATTAATCTTCACTATACATGCAGCAACATGTACTCAAATACACACATGCACGCCCACACACACCCACACGCACGCACACACACACACACACACACACACACACACACACACACACACACACACACACACACACCACACGTTGCTCTCTCGCTGTAAATCCACATTTTGTGGAATAAAAATAAAACCTGTAGTTGAAATGACTCACATGCTATTGGTCCTATTGATCACTGTCACTATGACCTGACATACGACACATGATGAAATCTTGTTTTTGTGTGTGTGTACGTGTGTGTGTGTGTGTGTGTGTGTGTGTGTGTGTGTGTGTGTGTGTGCGTGCCTGTGTGTGTGTCTAGGTCCAGCGCCACTCGGTTCCGGTGGATTCAGAACTACTACGGGGAACAGGACGAGTGGGCTCTGGATGACATCTACATCGGACAGCAGTGTCCCCACATGTGTCACGGACACGGCTGGTGTGACCACGGACACTGCCGGTCAGTCAGCTCACGCACCCACACCTGCACATACCTATTCTGACCTGAGATCAGATTCATACGAGGTTTCCACTGGGACACACACTGGTCTGATTAACCCATTCTGACCCGAGATCAGATTCAAAAAAATGTCAGTCGTTCTTCGATTTTTCAAAAATAGCAGACCTACAAGCTCGTAGAGCTTGTAGATCTGCTATTTTTCAATAGCTAAAGCATAACATGATGCTAACACCACAATGGGTTCCCGTTCAGAATGGGTTAATCTACAGTTGATTTATTCGACAAATTTTTATTTTGGCGGGCCTTGATCCCGTCGCAATGACTGTTTTTACATTTGCTGAAAATAGCCGAAAATCTGCTATTTTCAGCATGCAACTAAGTGTAAAGTGACTTATACTGGATCTCTTGTCCACTAGTCCCTTCCTAACATTTTAGTCTAGTTTTTATTTGTTGACCAAATTGTCAGTATATTAAGTCATAGTTTTAGTCACCATAGCTTAGTTTTCATTTCGTTTCCATTTAGTTTTCGTCAGTGAAAAAAGGTAGTCGACGAACATTTTTCGTCACATTTTTTGTCGACGAAATCAACACTGGCACACAGTTGTCCATTTCTATGCTATAGCTGTGCTGGGCTGGGCTGATTCAATAATTCATTCAAAAGTAAAACTTCTGACCCTGATCCATTTCAAGGAAACGACAAGTCAAAGTTATTACAAAACAAGGTCAGGTTCTGATGCCCCGACAGAAGAGGAGCACCAGGATTATTCTTAACCCATTCTGACCTGAGACCAGATTCTAACGCACAGAAGAATGGTGGTTCTTTAACGCATTTTGACGCCACTCGGTGGCGCGCTATATGAGCTTGTAGATCTGCTATTTTTCAATAGCTAAAGCATAACGTAATGCTAACACCAAAACTGGTTCCCGCCCAAAATGCACAGCAGCCAAATGGCTTGTCCAATCAGGCGTGATGAAGCTTTGCCTCTCATCCAATCAGGTGTGACGAAGCTTTGTCTCTCATCCAATCAGGTGCGATGAAGGTTTCTCGGGCGCAGACTGCCAGCCCTCCCAGCCCCTCTCCTCCAGCGTGTTGTCGGACTTCGAGTCCCAGGATGCACTGCTGGCCACCTGGCAGGAGGTGATTGGTGGAGAGGTGGTGACCCCTGACCTGGGCTGTGGGGTGGTCTCATCCGGGTCCTCACTTTACTTCAGCAAGGTAAAAGAAAAAAATAAGAAAAAAAACACCTTTTAACATTATAACAAGAAACCTCATATTTCGTAAATGAATGCCCTAGTTTATCATCCAAGAGTGTAAAGGAAAGTTTTTGGACATTAATTAATGGCATACAAGGTTTCTACTCAACAGCAATGATACAAATAACTTTACTTCTGCAAGGTAAATGAACATCAACATCGACACCCATTAATCTCATACTGTGTAACCTTTTCAATGCAACAAAAGTTATTTTTCATATAATCTTACAACCTAACCTCCCACAGGGGCAGCACACCTAAACCTAACCTTAACCCTTGTCTAACCAATGACTAGTCTAAACTAAGTATGCACCCTTTCAGCATACTTTCACTATCAAAACTCCACACACACACAAGCAGGGTCGGGGATTAACCCTCCCTAGGGCCCCTGGGCTAGTCCAAAAGTCAGGGCCCCCCCTTGGGAATTTTTTTGGGGGGGTATTTTGTTTTAATTTTGGGGTACAGACAGACAGACTGTAATGACACAGAGCTACCACCAGGTGTCATCAAAAGCACTAAAATGCATGATACACTGTACTTTTTGTGTGTGCGTGTGCGTGCGTGCGTGTTCTTCAGGCTGGTCTGAGGCAGCTGATGACTTGGGACCTGGACACAGAGTGGGCGGAGTTTGTGCAGTTCTACCTGCGTGTGGGCGGAGACTGGGCGGAGTGTAACGCGGCGGACAGCCGGGAGGAAGGCGTGTTGTTACAGTACTCCAACGATGGAGGAATCACCTGGAGTCTGATCGCTGAGATGTACTTCACTGACTTCACCAAGCCACGGTCAGAAAGAAACACCTTTTACTTTAGAACTGTACTTATAGGACTGCATGAGGCAGCCCTTAGCATCAAATGTGTTAATGAAGTCGACTAGTCAACTTTGTGGTCAATGCCCTTCTACGTTGCCACTATACCGTTGCCATCGAAAGACTACTAACCAACGGTGCTTCTTTCTGGTCAGGTTTGTCCACTACGAGCTTCCGTTGGCGTCCAAGACTCCGTCGACTCGGTTCCGCTGGTGGCAGCCGCTGCACTCTGGAGACGGATACGACCAATGGGCCATCGATGATGTCATCATCCTGTCAGAGAGAGAGAAACACATCATCCCCATGGCCAACCCCACCTTACCCCAGGTAACCTCTGACCCCTAACCCGACCTTACCCCAGGTAACCTCTGACATTTGACCCCTAACCCCACCTTACCCCAGGTAACCTCTGACATTTGACCCCTAACCCCACCTTACCCCAGGTAACCTCTGACCCCTAACCCGACCTTACCCCAGGTAACCTCTGACATTTGACCCCTAACCCCACCTTACCCCAGATAACCTCTGACATTTGACCCCTAACCCCACCTTACCCCAGGTAACCTCTGACATTTGACCCCTAACCCCACCTTACCCCAGGTAACCTCTGACATTTGACCCCTAACCCCACCTTACCCCAGGTAACCTCTGACATTTGACCCCTAACCCCACCTTACCCCAGGTAACCTCTGACATTTGACCCCTAACCCCACCTTACCCCAGGTAACCTCTGACATTTGACCCCTAACCCCACCTTACCCCAGGTTAACTCTGACATTTGACCCCTAACCCTACCTTACCCCAGGTAACCTCTGACATTTGAACCCTAACCCCACCTTACCCAAGCCCCCAGAACCGAGATGGAGAACTGGAAAGAAAATGCAATTAAGGGACATGTTGGCCGACCATAAGCACTTAAGACCTGGAGGCGTGGTCAATGCCATTTGGCTATTCTGAGTGGCCAAAGAGCATTGACCACGCCTCCAGGTCTTAAGTTAAGTAATAAGACCTGGTCCTTAAGACACGCAAAATACAGCCCTCAACCCTTAACAATTAACCCCTAAGCTCTCACCCTATAACTAACTTATGTGACCAGGAGAACAGTTCTTTTTTTCCAAAATCCAAATACATGTGATCTGCTATGGAGTACAGAAACATATCTCTCTTCTCTCTCTCTCTTCCTTCAGAACTTCTATGAGAAGCCAGCGTTCGACTATCCTCTGAACCAGATGAGTGTGTGGCTGATGCTGGGCAACGAGGGCCTGGGCGACACCAACATCACCTTCTGCGCTCCCACGCCCTCCGCCATGGTGTTCGGACGCTCTGACGGAGACAGGGTGGCCGTCACACGAGACCTGGCCCTGCGACCCGGATACACACTGCAGTTTAAGGTGAACACGCATGCACAAACATGCATGCACGTGGCACGCATGCACGCACGCACGCACGCACGCACGCACGCACGCACGCACGCACACACACAGTTCTGAGCCTGTTTAAAGCCATCATGCGTGTACAAGGCAGATGCTAGGGCAGTGTTTCCCAACCTTTTTTCTGCCAGGGTGGGGCAATATATACATTATGATATGACATAACGACATACATACATACATACATACACACACACACACACACACACACACACACACACACACACACACACACACACACACACACACACACACACACACACACACACACACACACACACACACACACACAGCTGCTACAATGTATTTGTAACCAGAACAAAATATTTGCTCTCATATACACAAGATGGCTAGTTTTATATATTTAACAAATATATTTTTTATATTAATATATTTTATTTCCTGACCTACCAATGTGAACACAAATGCTTCCATCACGTCACGCGTGATCAACAAAGTTTGAGTGAATGCTGTGCACAGTCAGTGCACACTGCAGAAAGTTAAGAACGTCTTCACTGCTAGTGTCTGTGACGCGCTGAATCACACGTGTTTGTTCACCGCAGCCAGGCAAGAAAGACTTCTCCCTAAAGTTTCCATAAAGTTCACTTGAAAGTTACGTTTGAGAAAGTTATCTAATTATGAATTTACGGTATGTCAACGTGAAACATGAAGGACCCGGCGCGGCCAATCTGCTTCTCTGTCGTGAATGTTGTCTCGTCTGCCGTTACTGTTATGCCGTAGCTCTGCCTGGCGATTTGTAAGCCCACCACAACAAAGATTGACATCAGCCAAAAGCAGGCTCCACATGATCAGCTCACACTGCGTTTTGCATCATTGCACGTGTGAACGCACCAGCAGGTTAGGAAGCCTGGTGACGCGAGGTTAGGAATGCACAGAGACAAGCAGTGTTTTTTGATACAGCACATGCCAGACGAGTAGGTGATCTCTCCTCATGTAAACAAAGCCTTACATTAGCATTTCTATGGACGAGGGTCGTTAGACTGGTGGGGATGGGCAACAATGATGCAAATTGAAAAACCGGACCGCATGGCAGCCCACTGAGCCCTGCAGTGGAGGGCCGGATCAAACCTGGCCATGTCAAACGGCACACTAAAGTGGGAAACGGCACACAGGTTGGGAAACACTGGGCTGGGGCATTCACTTCTGGTAATTTTTACTAGTTGACTAGTTTAATATTTGACTAGTAGCCCAGTGTTTAACTACCTATTAATTGTGTATTTTTTGGAAATAAATATTTGTACATTTAAAAACTGTGTACATTGGTGACTATAATTATAATGTACCTGATCTTGAGGCCTACAAAAAAAAGACAGTGGTGGGGTTTCTGTACAGGACTGGTCAATGCCTGACAACAAATTAGTATATTGTCAAAGCGCCCCTCCACAAATGGCTGTAGACACAATATATAAGAATGTACAGACACAGTATGTATTTTGTAACACGTTTTATTGCATCCATACTTACAACATATGTCACCAGAAAAATATGTAAAAATTCGATTCAAAATCTATACAATAATAAAAAACCCATGAATCAAAAAACTTTAAAAGGTACAATACATTCAAATATACAATACAGAATCCCTTTACAACAGGAGCTTTCTATTGCTCCACACGTGACAGGCAGGCATGTTCGTTTTGTATACCAGTCTCACATTGGCAAAACCGCTGTTCAGGTGGTTTTTCTTATCAACTAGTCAACTAGTACCAACAAGGTCGACTAGTGGATTTACCGCTCTGCTTAATGCCCTAGCAGAGGCATGACATATTTCCCCCTGTGGGACGATGGCTTTGGTTTTATGTCACTTTAGGCCCCACTATATTATATCTGTATTACTGCATTATAATGTATTGACGTACCGTACAATCAGCATATAGGGTCACAGTCTCTCTCTCTCTCTCTCTCTCTCTCTCTCCCATTCAGTTGAACATCGGCTGTGAGTCAGAGTTCAGTAACACATTTTTTGCATCCAACAATTACAACATATGTCACCAGAAAAGATATGTACAAAATGTGATTTTGTGCTAATTTAAAAGCTAAAAAAGCAAGTTATTAGCAAGTTAAACGTAATCGATCTATACATACAGCTGTATGGTCACAATATATATATATATATATATATATATATATATATATATATATATATATATATATATATACCAAAGGCTTTGCCACACACATCACAATCATTTAGGTTTCTCTTCAGTGTGAGTTTTCTGGTGTTTTTTCAGGGTGGACTTGTGAGAGAAGTGTTGTCCACACTGATCACATCCATAGGGTTTCTCTCCAGTGTGAATTCTCTGGTGTGTTTTAAGGGTGTTCATTTGAGAGAAGCATTGTCCACACTGATCACATCCATAGGGTTTCTCTCCAGTGTGAATTCTCTGGTGTGTTTTAAGGCTTAACATGTGAGAGAAGTGTTTTCCACACTGATCACATCCATAGGGTTTCTCTCCAGTGTGAATTATCTGATGGCTTATAAGGTGTGCCATTTGAGAGAAGTGTTGTCCACACTGATCACATCCATATGGTTTCTCTCCAGTGTGAATTCTCTTGTGTGTTTTAAGGCTGGACATTTGAGAGAAGTGTTGTCCACACTGATCACATCCATATGGTTTATCTCCAGTGTGAATTCTCTGGTGGCTTTTAAGGCTGGACATTTGAGAGAAGTGTTGTCCACACTGATCACATCCATAGGGTTTCTCTCCAGTGTGAATTTTCTGGTGGCTTTTAAGGCTGGCCATCTGAGAGAAGTGTTGTCCACACTGATCACATCCATATGGTTTCTCTCCAGTGTGAATTCTCTGGTGTGTTTTAAGGCTTACCATTTGGGAGAAGTGTTGTCCACACTGATCACATCCATATGGTTTCTCTCCAGTGTGAATTCTCTGGTGTGTTTTAAGGTGTCCCATTCTAGAAAAGTGTTGTCCACACTGATCACATCCATAGGGTTTCTCGCCAGTGTGGATTTTCTGGTGGCTTTTAAGGTGTGCCATTTGAGAGAAGTGTTGTCCACACTGATCACATCCATAGGGTTTCTCGTCGGTGTGAATTTTCTGGTGGCTTTTAAGGTGTGCCATTTGAGAGAAGTGTTGTCCACACTGATCACATCCATAGGGTTTCTCGCCGGTGTGAATTCTCTGGTGTGTTTTAAGGTGTCCCATTGTAGAAAAGTGTTGTCCACACTGATCACATCCATATGGCTTCTCTCCAGTGTGAATTCTCTGGTGTGTTTTAAGTTTAGACATTGCAGGGAAGCGTTTTCCACACTGATCACAGCAGTGGCATTTTTGCTTAGCCAAGCTTCTTTGTTCATTCACCTCTGGTAAAACAGGGAAACCAGACTGATGCAACACTGAATTGGAAAGAAAAACAAAGGAAATGTTGTTTAGACTTAAACTAAAGTTTAGTGTGACGTTAATGTACCTAATTATCAATTTAGCATCCATTTATAATTTGATTATACAATCGTTTTCTATTTTCGAAAATACATAAAACAGGTAGTCAATGCTAAAATAAATCAAAACAAACGACTAGAGAAAAACATCCTTATGGCATGCTGTATATCCATATAGACACATTAAGCAACTTACAGAGGTCTTGGTGATCATTGGGTCCTCCCTGTTGAGCAGAATCGTTTGAGGTGGTGTTGAGAGAGTCCATCTTTGCTTCAAGTCTGGAGTCCACAGTCAGAAATGATTGATATCCTGGAGGAGTTGTGGAGAACAGACAACTACACACTCTTCTTATACTAGAGAGGCTGAGGTGGAACCACTAACTGCTTGGTGTTGATTGGCCAAAGAGGAGAACAATAGAATCATCAGCCACCAATCACAACCTAACAAACTGCTGCATGTCCTCCACCCCTCTCTGACTCCTCCCCCAGGTCGTGCTGTGAGATTGCTTTGTAAACTTCATATTTAATATATTAATCTATCTACATCCAATATATAGTATCTGACTATGATGATTGAAATTCTTTATTGGGAATACCCTTTGAGATACAATAAAATCTGGATAATATATGTACAGTCTAATAATATTAAATAAGTGGATATGAATTAATTAATTGTTACTGCAGCAGAACCATTAAGAGGATTGCTCCACATTCACAAACACTATTTGTCTTCCACAACACAAACTGCCACAACCCCTGCACACCCTGTACTTTTATTTTTTTATTTTATTAAGTTGCAATGTAATTTCAATTTGTTTCGACTTTAGAAGACAGTGGTTTCTGTACAGGACTGGTCAATGCCTGACAACAAATTAGTATTGTCAAAAGCGCCCCTCCACAAATGGCTGTGGACAAAATATATAAGAATGTACAGACACAGTATGTATTTTGTAACACGTTTTTATTGCATCCATACTTACAACATAAATTATGTCACCAGAAAAATATGTAAAAATGTGATTTTGTACTAATTTCTTCCCTGTCACAGACAATGTCTAATTTTAAAGGTAAAACAAACCCCAATAAGAAAATCCATTAACAAGTTAAACAAAATCGATCTATACACATTTTATTAAATAAAATGTTAATGCTAAATAGTGAATAAACCCCACATTCTTTCCCAGGTTAAAACATGCTAAATGATGATGGCTGATGCTTCATTCACTATAGACAATGCATTCAAATGCAGATATTAAACGTGTTAATGGTTACTGGTTGTCTGACAGATCACCTGTTAATGATTGACATTATGGATGCACTGAGACCATTTTACACCTCTTTGACTCTGATGAGTTTCAACAGAACTACAGAAATAGGTCTATCATCACATGGAACTTTTTATTATCCTTTGTTAATGTTAATGGTGTTGTAAGGGATACGTTTTGTTAAAATAGCTCTAGTAATCATTGATATGCTCACTTGTGCTTATGGCAGAGAAAATACATTATACAAAAACATATGCTAATTTCTTCAATCTCAGTTGGAATGCAGACAAATCTGTAATGACAACCAGAGAACTGGCCATTTGAACACTACTGTATACTGGCTGAGGATGGGAGAAAAACCTTATTTTCTGTGTCACTAATCATACATCACAACATTCACTTAGTTGTGCCACAATGTCTAATAAAAAATGTATATTAAAAGTGTCATATACAGTACTGGTATATTCAATATAAACAATCAAGAGAGAGAAGTGCCTCATCTCCAAGTAGAGAAACATTTGCAGCAGAAATGAACAGCAGCATAATACAGAATCACAGTCTGTTGTGCAGGTGAGAGACAACATTTAGCAGCAGATAATATCACACATGTAAGTGTATAGTTAGTTAGTTACTTTATTGACACAAATGTATAAAACATTGGGTCCAAACAATAATACAAAATCACACCTGTGTGAACTGAGTGGTCACTCTGACACAGTATCTTGTGTGAGGGGACACACCAGTATACGTGCTGTTCGTTTTGTATACCAGTGTCACATTGGCAAAACCGCTGTTCAGGTGGTTCTTCTTATCAACTCGTCAACTAGTACCAACAAGGTAGACTAGTGGATTTACTCTTTACTGACAGAGACAGGGTGGCCGTCACGCGAGACCTGGACCTGGATACACACTGCAGTTTAAGGTGCACACGCATGCACGTGGCACGCCTGTTTAAAGCCATCATGCGTGTACAAGGCAGAGGCTAGGGCATTCACTTCTAGTCTTTTTGACTAGTTGACTAGTGTTGAACTACCTATTAATTGTGTATTTTTTGGAAATAAATATTTGTACATTTAAAAACTGTGTACATTAGTGACTATAATTATAATCTACCTGATCTTGAGGCCTACAAAAAAACAAACAGTGATGGGGTTTCTGTACAGGACTGGTCAATGCCTGACAACAAATTAGTATATTGTCAAAGCGCCCCTCCACAAATGGCTGAAGACACAATATATAAGAATGTACAGACACAGTATGTATTTTGTAACACGTTTTATTGTATCCAACAATTACAACATACTTACTTTACTTAGGCCTGTTGCTCCCAGTGGAGCATCGGCCATCAACAACTGATTATTAAACCTATATCCAGGGATTACACAGGGATATTTGCCAGCCTGGTTGTCTTGTCCTGCATCTCTCCCTCCCATTCAGTTGAACATCGGCTATGAGTCAGAGTTCAGTAACACATTTTACTGCATCCAACAATTACAACATCATTTGTCACCAGAAAAGAATATTTTCAAAAAGTGATGTTGTGCTAATTTCTTCCCTGTCACAGGCTATGTCTAATTTAAAAGGTAAAAAAAAAAGTCCAATAAGAAAATCCATTATCAAGTTAAACTAAATCGATCTATACAATAATAAAAAACCCATGAATCAAAAAACTTTAAAAGGTACAATACATTCAAATATACAATACAGAATCCCTTTACAATAGGAGCTTTCTATTGCTCCACACGTGACAGGCAGTATAATAATACAAATAATACAATTGATCAACAGTATTATGGAGGAGGAAAGGCCTGGTTTTGTTTAAAAAATGCTCACGTGTGCTTACAACAGAGACAATTATTATATACAAAAACGTGCTAATTTCTTCAATCTCAGTTGAATGCAGACAAATCTGTAATGACAACCAGAGAACTGGCCATTTGAACACTACTGTATACTGGCTGAGGATGGGATAAAAACCTTATTTTCTGTGTCACTAATCATACATCACAACATTCACTTAGTTGTGCCACAATGTATAATATAAAATGTCATATACAGTACTGATATATACAATATAAACGATCAAGTGCAATATTAAATATAAAATGTAAAAGAAATACATATAATAAGGTGCATGGTCAAAATGGGAATTAAAATATCACAGCCGTTGTGTTTTTGCTTAGCCAAGCTTCTTTGTTCATTCACCTCATGGGAGGGAATGAGGAGCACTTGTGGAATTAGTTTCAATAGGCTTGTAGCTGCACTTTATTAAAACAAATGTTAATGCTAAATAGTGAACAAACCCCACATTCTTTCCCAGGTTAAAACATGCTAAATGATGATGGCTGATGCTTCATTCACTATAGACAATGCATTCAAATGCAGATATTAAACATGTTAATGGTTACTGGTTGTCTGACAGATCACCTGTTAATGATCACATTATGGATGAACTGAGACCATTTTACACCTCTTTGACTCTGATGAGTTTCAACAGAACTACAGAAATAGGTCTATCATCACATGGAACTTTTTATTATCCTTTGTGAAATGTTAATGGTGTTGTAAGGGATATGTTCTGTTAAAATAGCTCTAGTAATCATTGATAGGCTATATGGTTTGTTCAGTAACAGAAGTCTCCATACCTACTTCACTAACATCATTATTATGCTTTCATAATGTGAAATGTGATAATAATACAATTGATCAACAGTATTATGGAGGAGGAAAGGCCTGGTTTTACTGGTCTTACAACAGAGAAAATACATTATATAATGTGCTAATTTCTTCAATCTCAGTTGGAATGCAGACACATCTGTAATGACAACCAGAGAACTTGCCATTTGAACACTACTGTAGGCTATACCGGCTGATGATGGGAGAAAAACCTTCATTTCTGTGTCACTAATCATACATTCACATTCACTTAGTTGTGCCACAATGTCTAATATGAAATGTCTATTAAAAAGTGTCATATACAGTACTGATATATACAATATAAACGATCAAGTGCAATATTAAATGTAGCCTAAAATAAATACATATAATAAGGTGCATGGTCAAAATGGGAATTAAAATAGAGAGAAGTGCCTCATCTCCAAGTAGAGAAACATTTGCAGCAGAAATGAACAGCAGCATAATACAGAATCACAGTCTGTTGTGCAGGTGAGAGACAACATTTAGCAGCAGATAATATCACACATGTAAGTGTATAGTTAGTTAGTTAATTTATTGACACAAATGTATAAAACATTGGGTCCAAACAATAATAAAAAATCACACCTGTGTGAACTGAGTGGTCACTCTGACACGGTATCTTGTGTGAGGACACACACCAGTATACGTGCTGTTCGTTTTGTATACCAGTCTCACATTGGCAAAACCGCTGTTCAGGTGGTTCTTCTTATCAACTAGTACCAACAAGGTAGACTAGTGGATTTACTCTTTACTGAAAGAGACAGGGTGGCCGTCACGCGAGACCTGGCCCTGCGACCCGGATACACACTGCAGTTTAAGGTGCACACGCATGCATGTGGCACGCCTGTTTAAAGCCATCATGCGTGTACAAGGCAGAGGCTATAGGGCATTCACTTCTAGTCATTTTTATTAGTTGACTAGTGTTTAACTACCTATTAATTGCGTATTTTTTGGAAAAAAATATTTGTAAAAAAAATATTTAAAAACTGTGTACATTGGTGACTATAATTATAATCTACCTGATCTTGAGTCCTACAAAAAAACAAAACAGTGATTTAGTTTCTGTACAGGACTGGTCAATGCCTGACAACAAATTAGTATATTGTCAAAGCGCCCCTCCACAAATGGCTGTATAGACACAATATATAAGAATGTACAGACACATATGTATTTTGTAACATGTTTTATTGCATCCAACAATTACAACATACTTACTTTACTTAGGCCCGTCGCTCCCAGTGGAGCATAGGCCATCAACAACTCTTCTCGATGATGAAGGCTGCTCTAGCTTTACCTACTCTAGCTGTGACATCGCTCTCTGTTCCGCCCTGCTTATCTAAAATGCTGCCGAGGTACAGTAGGTGAAGGAGTCGACTGCCTGAATTGGTTCGTCGCCTACTGTAATTGTGTTATTGTTCTGGGTGTTGATTGACATTATGTTGGTCTTCTTTTGGTTGATTATTAAACCTATACCCAGGGATTACTCAGGGATATTTGACAGCCTGGTTGTCTTGTCCTGCATCTCTCCCTCCCATATGTCACCTAAAGTATATGTACAAAATGTAATTTTGTGCTCATTTCTTCCCTGTCACAGGCTATGTCTAATTTAAAAGGTAAAAAAAGTCCAATAAGAAAATCCATTAACAAGTTAAACAAAATCGATCTATACAATAATAAAAAACCCATGAATCAAAAAACTTTAAAAGGTACAATACATTCAAATATACAATACAGAATCCCTTTACAACAGGAGCTTTCTATTGCTCCACACGTGACAGGCACGCATGTAGCATACACAAAGCCTCTCTGTTAGTGCCCACAAAGAGTGAGTTCAAATCAATAACCTCATGTCCATATTTTACTCTGATATCTTGTGTGAGGGGACACACCAGTATGTGCTGTTTGTTTTGTATACCAGTCTCATATTGGCAAAACCGCTGTTCAGGTGGTTCTTCATATCAACTAGTGGATTTACTCTGGTGTGCTTAATGCCCTAGCAGAGGCATGCCATATTTCCCCCTGTGGGACAATGGCTTTGGTTTTATGTCACTACTGTGTGAATTATCTGGTGTGTTTTAAGGCTTACCATGTGGGAGAAGTGTTGTCCACACTGATCACATCCATATTGTATACCAGTGTCACATTGGCAAAACCGCTGTTCAGGTGGTTCTTCTTATCAACTCGTCAACTAGTACCAACAAGGTAGACTAGTGGATTTACTCTTTACTGACAGAGACAGGGTGGCCGTCACGCGAGACCTGGCCCTGCGACCTGGATACACACTGCAGTTTAAGGTGCACACGCATGCACGTGGCACGCCTGTTTAAAGCCATCATGCGTGTACAAGGCAGAGGCTAGGGCATTCACTTCTAGTCTTTTTGACTAGTTGACTAGTGTTGAACTACCTATTAATTGTGTATTTTTTGGAAATAAATATTTGTACATTTAAAAACTGTGTACATTAGTGACTATAATTATAATCTACCTGATCTTGAGGCCTACAAAAAAACAAACAGTGATGGGGTTTCTGTACAGGACTGGTCAATGCCTGACAACAAATTAGTATATTGTCAAAGCGCCCCTCCACAAATGGCTGAAGACACAATATATAAGAATGTACAGACACAGTATGTATTTTGTAACACGTTTTATTGTATCCAACAATTACAACATACTTACTTTACTTAGGCCTGTTGCTCCCAGTGGAGCATCGGCCATCAACAACTGATTATTAAACCTATATCCAGGGATTACACAGGGATATTTGCCAGCCTGGTTGTCTTGTCCTGCATCTCTCCCTCCCATTCAGTTGAACATCGGCTATGAGTCAGAGTTCAGTAACACATTTTACTGCATCCAACAATTACAACATCATTTGTCACCAGAAAAGAATATTTTCAAAAAGTGATGTTGTGCTAATTTCTTCCCTGTCACAGGCTATGTCTAATTTAAAAGGTAAAAAAAAAAGTCCAATAAGAAAATCCATTATCAAGTTAAACTAAATCGATCTATACAATAATAAAAAACCCATGAATCAAAAAACTTTAAAAGGTACAATACATTCAAATATACAATACAGAATCCCTTTACAATAGGAGCTTTCTATTGCTCCACACGTGACAGGCAGTATAATAATACAAATAATACAATTGATCAACAGTATTATGGAGGAGGAAAGGCCTGGTTTTGTTTAAAAAATGCTCACGTGTGCTTACAACAGAGACAATTATTATATACAAAAACGTGCTAATTTCTTCAATCTCAGTTGAATGCAGACAAATCTGTAATGACAACCAGAGAACTGGCCATTTGAACACTGTATACTGGCTGAGGATGGGATAAAAACCTTATTTTCTGTGTCACTAATCATACATCACAACATTCACTTAGTTGTGCCACAATGTATAATATAAAATGTCATATACAGTACTGATATATACAATATAAACGATCAAGTGCAATATTAAATATAAAATGTAAAAGAAATACATATAATAAGGTGCATGGTCAAAATGGGAATTAAAATATCACAGCCGTTGTGTTTTTGCTTAGCCAAGCTTCTTTGTTTCTCGTCGGTGTGAATTTTCTGGTGGCTTTTAAGGTGTGCCATTTGAGAGAAGTGTTGTCCACACTGATCACATCCATAGGGTTTCTCGCCGGTGTGAATTCTCTGGTGTGTTTTAAGGTGTCCCATTGTAGAAAAGTGTTGTCCACACTGATCACATCCATATGGCTTCTCTCCAGTGTGAATTCTCTGGTGTGTTTTAAGTTTAGACATTGCAGGGAAGCGTTTTCCACACTGATCACAGCAGTGGCATTTTTGCTTAGCCAAGCTTCTTTGTTCATTCACCTCTGGTAAAACAGGGAAACCAGACTGATGCAACACTGAATTGGAAAGAAAAACAAAGGAAATGTTGTTTAGACTTAAACTAAAGTTTAGTGTGACGTTAATGTACCTAATTATCAATTTAGCATCCATTTATAATTTGATTATACAATCGTTTTCTATTTTCGAAAATACATAAAACAGGTAGTCAATGCTAAAATAAATCAAAACAAACGACTAGAGAAAAACATCCTTATGGCATGCTGTATATCCATATAGACACATTAAGCAACTTACAGAGGTCTTGGTGATCATTGGGTCCTCCCTGTTGAGCAGAATCGTTTGAGGTGGTGTTGAGAGAGTCCATCTTTGCTTCAAGTCTGGAGTCCACAGTCAGAAATGATTGATATCCTGGAGGAGTTGTGGAGAACAGACAACTACACACTCTTCTTATACTAGAGAGGCTGAGGTGGAACCACTAACTGCTTGGTGTTGATTGGCCAAAGAGGAGAACAATAGAATCATCAGCCACCAATCACAACCTAACAAACTGCTGCATGTCCTCCACCCCTCTCTGACTCCTCCCCCAGGTCGTGCTGTGAGATTGCTTTGTAAACTTCATATTTAATATATGAATCTATCTACATCCAATATATAGTATCTGACTATGATGATTGAAATTCTTTATTGGGAATACCCTTTGAGATACAATAAAATCTGGATAATATATGTACAGTCTAATAATATTAAATAAGTGGATATGAATTAATTAATTGTTACTGCAGCAGAACCATTAAGAGGATTGCTCCACATTCACAAACACTATTTGTCTTCCACAACACAAACTGCCACAACCCCTGCACACCCTGTACTTTTATTTTTTTATTTTATTAAGTTGCAATGTAATTTCAATTTGTTTCGACTTTAGAAGACAGTGGTTTCTGTACAGGACTGGTCAATGCCTGACAACAAATTAGTATTGTCAAAAGCGCCCCTCCACAAATGGCTGTGGACAAAATATATAAGAATGTACAGACACAGTATGTATTTTGTAACACGTTTTTATTGCATCCATACTTACAACATAAATTATGTCACCAGAAAAATATGTAAAAATGTGATTTTGTACTAATTTCTTCCCTGTCACAGACAATGTCTAATTTTAAAGGTAAAACAAACCCCAATAAGAAAATCCATTAACAAGTTAAACAAAATCGATCTATACACATTTTATTAAATAAAATGTTAATGCTAAATAGTGAATAAACCCCACATTCTTTCCCAGGTTAAAACATGCTAAATGATGATGGCTGATGCTTCATTCACTATAGACAATGCATTCAAATGCAGATATTAAACGTGTTAATGGTTACTGGTTGTCTGACAGATCACCTGTTAATGATTGACATTATGGATGCACTGAGACCATTTTACACCTCTTTGACTCTGATGAGTTTCAACAGAACTACAGAAATAGGTCTATCATCACATGGAACTTTTTATTATCCTTTGTTAATGTTAATGGTGTTGTAAGGGATACGTTTTGTTAAAATAGCTCTAGTAATCATTGATATGCTCACTTGTGCTTATGGCAGAGAAAATACATTATACAAAAACATATGCTAATTTCTTCAATCTCAGTTGGAATGCAGACAAATCTGTAATGACAACCAGAGAACTGGCCATTTGAACACTACTGTATACTGGCTGAGGATGGGAGAAAAACCTTATTTTCTGTGTCACTAATCATACATCACAACATTCACTTAGTTGTGCCACAATGTCTAATAAAAAATGTATATTAAAAGTGTCATATACAGTACTGGTATATTCAATATAAACAATCAAGAGAGAGAAGTGCCTCATCTCCAAGTAGAGAAACATTTGCAGCAGAAATGAACAGCAGCATAATACAGAATCACAGTCTGTTGTGCAGGTGAGAGACAACATTTAGCAGCAGATAATATCACACATGTAAGTGTATAGTTAGTTAGTTACTTTATTGACACAAATGTATAAAACATTGGGTCCAAACAATAATACAAAATCACACCTGTGTGAACTGAGTGGTCACTCTGACACAGTATCTTGTGTGAGGGGACACACCAGTATACGTGCTGTTCGTTTTGTATACCAGTGTCACATTGGCAAAACCGCTGTTCAGGTGGTTCTTCTTATCAACTCGTCAACTAGTACCAACAAGGTAGACTAGTGGATTTACTCTTTACTGACAGAGACAGGGTGGCCGTCACGCGAGACCTGGACCTGGATACACACTGCAGTTTAAGGTGCACACGCATGCACGTGGCACGCCTGTTTAAAGCCATCATGCGTGTACAAGGCAGAGGCTAGGGCATTCACTTCTAGTCTTTTTGACTAGTTGACTAGTGTTGAACTACCTATTAATTGTGTATTTTTTGGAAATAAATATTTGTACATTTAAAAACTGTGTACATTAGTGACTATAATTATAATCTACCTGATCTTGAGGCCTACAAAAAAACAAACAGTGATGGGGTTTCTGTACAGGACTGGTCAATGCCTGACAACAAATTAGTATATTGTCAAAGCGCCCCTCCACAAATGGCTGAAGACACAATATATAAGAATGTACAGACACAGTATGTATTTTGTAACACGTTTTATTGTATCCAACAATTACAACATACTTACTTTACTTAGGCCTGTTGCTCCCAGTGGAGCATCGGCCATCAACAACTGATTATTAAACCTATATCCAGGGATTACACAGGGATATTTGCCAGCCTGGTTGTCTTGTCCTGCATCTCTCCCTCCCATTCAGTTGAACATCGGCTATGAGTCAGAGTTCAGTAACACATTTTACTGCATCCAACAATTACAACATCATTTGTCACCAGAAAAGAATATTTTCAAAAAGTGATGTTGTGCTAATTTCTTCCCTGTCACAGGCTATGTCTAATTTAAAAGGTAAAAAAAAAAGTCCAATAAGAAAATCCATTATCAAGTTAAACTAAATCGATCTATACAATAATAAAAAACCCATGAATCAAAAAACTTTAAAAGGTACAATACATTCAAATATACAATACAGAATCCCTTTACAATAGGAGCTTTCTATTGCTCCACACGTGACAGGCAGTATAATAATACAAATAATACAATTGATCAACAGTATTATGGAGGAGGAAAGGCCTGGTTTTGTTTAAAAAATGCTCACGTGTGCTTACAACAGAGACAATTATTATATACAAAAACGTGCTAATTTCTTCAATCTCAGTTGAATGCAGACAAATCTGTAATGACAACCAGAGAACTGGCCATTTGAACACTACTGTATACTGGCTGAGGATGGGATAAAAACCTTATTTTCTGTGTCACTAATCATACATCACAACATTCACTTAGTTGTGCCACAATGTATAATATAAAATGTCATATACAGTACTGATATATACAATATAAACGATCAAGTGCAATATTAAATATAAAATGTAAAAGAAATACATATAATAAGGTGCATGGTCAAAATGGGAATTAAAATATCACAGCCGTTGTGTTTTTGCTTAGCCAAGCTTCTTTGTTCATTCACCTCATGGGAGGGAATGAGGAGCACTTGTGGAATTAGTTTCAATAGGCTTGTAGCTGCACTTTATTAAAACAAATGTTAATGCTAAATAGTGAACAAACCCCACATTCTTTCCCAGGTTAAAACATGCTAAATGATGATGGCTGATGCTTCATTCACTATAGACAATGCATTCAAATGCAGATATTAAACATGTTAATGGTTACTGGTTGTCTGACAGATCACCTGTTAATGATCACATTATGGATGAACTGAGACCATTTTACACCTCTTTGACTCTGATGAGTTTCAACAGAACTACAGAAATAGGTCTATCATCACATGGAACTTTTTATTATCCTTTGTGAAATGTTAATGGTGTTGTAAGGGATATGTTCTGTTAAAATAGCTCTAGTAATCATTGATAGGCTATATGGTTTGTTCAGTAACAGAAGTCTCCATACCTACTTCACTAACATCATTATTATGCTTTCATAATGTGAAATGTGATAATAATACAATTGATCAACAGTATTATGGAGGAGGAAAGGCCTGGTTTTACTGGTCTTACAACAGAGAAAATACATTATATAATGTGCTAATTTCTTCAATCTCAGTTGGAATGCAGACACATCTGTAATGACAACCAGAGAACTTGCCATTTGAACACTACTGTAGGCTATACCGGCTGATGATGGGAGAAAAACCTTCATTTCTGTGTCACTAATCATACATTCACATTCACTTAGTTGTGCCACAATGTCTAATATGAAATGTCTATTAAAAAGTGTCATATACAGTACTGATATATACAATATAAACGATCAAGTGCAATATTAAATGTAGCCTAAAATAAATACATATAATAAGGTGCATGGTCAAAATGGGAATTAAAATAGAGAGAAGTGCCTCATCTCCAAGTAGAGAAACATTTGCAGCAGAAATGAACAGCAGCATAATACAGAATCACAGTCTGTTGTGCAGGTGAGAGACAACATTTAGCAGCAGATAATATCACACATGTAAGTGTATAGTTAGTTAGTTAATTTATTGACACAAATGTATAAAACATTGGGTCCAAACAATAATAAAAAATCACACCTGTGTGAACTGAGTGGTCACTCTGACACGGTATCTTGTGTGAGGACACACACCAGTATACGTGCTGTTCGTTTTGTATACCAGTCTCACATTGGCAAAACCGCTGTTCAGGTGGTTCTTCTTATCAACTAGTACCAACAAGGTAGACTAGTGGATTTACTCTTTACTGAAAGAGACAGGGTGGCCGTCACGCGAGACCTGGCCCTGCGACCCGGATACACACTGCAGTTTAAGGTGCACACGCATGCATGTGGCACGCCTGTTTAAAGCCATCATGCGTGTACAAGGCAGAGGCTATAGGGCATTCACTTCTAGTCATTTTTATTAGTTGACTAGTGTTTAACTACCTATTAATTGCGTATTTTTTGGAAAAAAATATTTGTAAAAAAAATATTTAAAAACTGTGTACATTGGTGACTATAATTATAATCTACCTGATCTTGAGTCCTACAAAAAAACAAAACAGTGATTTAGTTTCTGTACAGGACTGGTCAATGCCTGACAACAAATTAGTATATTGTCAAAGCGCCCCTCCACAAATGGCTGTATAGACACAATATATAAGAATGTACAGACACATATGTATTTTGTAACATGTTTTATTGCATCCAACAATTACAACATACTTACTTTACTTAGGCCCGTCGCTCCCAGTGGAGCATAGGCCATCAACAACTCTTCTCGATGATGAAGGCTGCTCTAGCTTTACCTACTCTAGCTGTGACATCGCTCTCTGTTCCGCCCTGCTTATCTAAAATGCTGCCGAGGTACAGTAGGTGAAGGAGTCGACTGCCTGAATTGGTTCGTCGCCTACTGTAATTGTGTTATTGTTCTGGGTGTTGATTGACATTATGTTGGTCTTCTTTTGGTTGATTATTAAACCTATACCCAGGGATTACTCAGGGATATTTGACAGCCTGGTTGTCTTGTCCTGCATCTCTCCCTCCCATATGTCACCTAAAGTATATGTACAAAATGTAATTTTGTGCTCATTTCTTCCCTGTCACAGGCTATGTCTAATTTAAAAGGTAAAAAAAAGTCCAATAAGAAAATCCATTAACAAGTTAAACAAAATCGATCTATACAATAATAAAAAACCCATGAATCAAAAAACTTTAAAAGGTACAATACATTCAAATATACAATACAGAATCCCTTTACAACAGGAGCTTTCTATTGCTCCACACGTGACAGGCACGCATGTAGCATACACAAAGCCTCTCTGTTAGTGCCCACAAAGAGTGAGTTCAAATCAATAACCTCATGTCCATATTTTACTCTGATATCTTGTGTGAGGGGACACACCAGTATGTGCTGTTTGTTTTGTATACCAGTCTCATATTGGCAAAACCGCTGTTCAGGTGGTTCTTCATATCAACTAGTGGATTTACTCTGGTGTGCTTAATGCCCTAGCAGAGGCATGCCATATTTCCCCCTGTGGGACAATGGCTTTGGTTTTATGTCACTACTGTGTGAATTATCTGGTGTGTTTTAAGGCTTACCATGTGGGAGAAGTGTTGTCCACACTGATCACATCCATATTGTATACCAGTGTCACATTGGCAAAACCGCTGTTCAGGTGGTTCTTCTTATCAACTCGTCAACTAGTACCAACAAGGTAGACTAGTGGATTTACTCTTTACTGACAGAGACAGGGTGGCCGTCACGCGAGACCTGGCCCTGCGACCTGGATACACACTGCAGTTTAAGGTGCACACGCATGCACGTGGCACGCCTGTTTAAAGCCATCAAGCGTGTACAAGGCAGAGGCTAGGGCATTCACTTCTAGTCTTTTTGACTAGTTGACTAGTGTTGAACTACCTATTAATTGTGTATTTTTTGGAAATAAATATTTGTACATTTAAAAACTGTGTACATTGGTGACTATAATTATTATCTACCTGATCTTGAGGCCTACAAAAAAACAAACAGTGATGGGGTTTCTGTACAGGACTGGTCAATGCCTGACAACAAATTAGTATATTGTCAATGAATTGGTTCGTCGCCTACTGTAATTGTGTTATTGTTCTGGGTGTTGATTGACATTATGTTGGTCTTCTTTTGGTTGATTATTAAACCTATACCCAGGGATTACTCAGGGATATTTGACAGCCTGGTTGTCTTGTCCTGCATCTCTCCCTCCCATATGTCACCTAAAGTATATGTACAAAATGTGATTTTGTGCTCATTTCTTCCCTGTCACAGGCTATGTCTAATTTAAAAGGTAAAAAAAGTCCAATAAGAAAATCCATTAACAAGTTAAACAAAATCGATCTATACAATAATAAAAAACCCATGAATCAAAAAACTTTAAAAGGTACAATACATTCAAATATACAATACAGAATCCCTTTACAACAGGAGCTTTCTATTGCTCCACACGTGACAGGCACGCATGTAGCATACACAAAGCCTCTCTGTTAGTGCCCACAAAGAGTGAGTTCAAATCAATAACCTCATGTCCATATTTTACTCTGATATCTTGTGTGAGGGGACACACCAGTATGTGCTGTTTGTTTTGTATACCAGTCTCATATTGGCAAAACCGCTGTTCAGGTGGTTCTTCATATCAACTAGTGGATTTACTCTGGTGTGCTTAATGCCCTAGCAGAGGCATGCCATATTTCCCCCTGTGGGACAATGGCTTTGGTTTTATGTCACTACTGTGTGAATTATCTGGTGTGTTTTAAGGCTTACCATGTGGGAGAAGTGTTGTCCACACTGATCACATCCATATTGTATACCAGTGTCACATTGGCAAAACCGCTGTTCAGGTGGTTCTTCTTATCAACTCGTCAACTAGTACCAACAAGGTAGACTAGTGGATTTACTCTTTACTGACAGAGACAGGGTGGCCGTCACGCGAGACCTGGCCCTGCGACCTGGATACACACTGCAGTTTAAGGTGCACACGCATGCACGTGGCACGCCTGTTTAAAGCCATCAAGCGTGTACAAGGCAGAGGCTAGGGCATTCACTTCTAGTCTTTTTGACTAGTTGACTAGTGTTGAACTACCTATTAATTGTGTATTTTTTGGAAATAAATATTTGTACATTTAAAAACTGTGTACATTGGTGACTATAATTATTATCTACCTGATCTTGAGGCCTACAAAAAAACAAACAGTGATGGGGTTTCTGTACAGGACTGGTCAATGCCTGACAACAAATTAGTATATTGTCAATGAATTGGTTCGTCGCCTACTGTAATTGTGTTATTGTTCTGGGTGTTGATTGACATTATGTTGGTCTTCTTTTGGTTGATTATTAAACCTATACCCAGGGATTACTCAGGGATATTTGACAGCCTGGTTGTCTTGTCCTGCATCTCTCCCTCCCATATGTCACCTAAAGTATATGTACAAAATGTGATTTTGTGCTCATTTCTTCCCTGTCACAGGCTATGTCTAATTTAAAAGGTAAAAAAAAGTCCAATAAGAAAATCCATTAACAAGTTAAACAAAATCGATCTATACAATAATAAAAAACCCATGAATCAAAAAACTTTAAAGGTAGGACTACAATACATTCAAATATACAATACAGAATCCCTTTACAACAGGAGCTTTCTATTGCTCCACAAGTGACAGGCACGCATGTAGCATACACAAAGCCTCTCTGTTAGTGCCCACAAAGAGTGAGTTCAAATCAATAACCTCATGTCCATATTCTACTCTGATATCTTGTGTGAGGGGACACACCAGTATGTGCTGTTTGTTTTGTATACCAGTCTCACATTGGCAAAACCGCTGTTCAGGTGGTTCTTCATATCAACTAGTGGATTTACTCTGGTGTGCTTAATGCCCTAGCAGAGGCATGCCATATTTCCCCCTGTGGGACAATGGCTTTGGTTTTATGTCACTACTGTGTGAATTATCTGGTGTGTTTTAAGGCTTACCATGTGGGAGAAGTGTTGTCCACACTGATCACATCCATATTGTATACCAGTGTCACATTGGCAAAACCGCTGTTCAGGTGGTTCTTCTTATCAACTCGTCAACTAGTACCAACAAGGTAGACTAGTGGATTTACTCTTTACTGACAGAGACAGGGTGGCCGTCACGCGAGACCTGGCCCTGCGACCTGGATACACACTGCAGTTTAAGGTGCACACGCATGCACGTGGCACGCCTGTTTAAAGCCATCATGCGTGTACAAGGCAGAGGCTAGGGCATTCACTTCTAGTCTTTTTGACTAGTTGACTAGTGTTGAACTACCTATTAATTGTGTATTTTTTGGAAATAAATATTTGTACATTTAAAAACTGTGTACATTGGTGACTATAATTATTATCTACCTGATCTTGAGGCCTACAAAAAAACAAACAGTGATGGGGTTTCTGTACAGGACTGGTCAATGCCTGACAACAAATTAGTATATTGTCAAAGCGCCCCTCCACAAATGGTTGTAGACACAATATATAATAATGTACAGACACAGTATGTATTTTGTAACACGTTTTATTGCATCCAACAATTACAACATACTTGATGCTCCACTTCCCAGTGGAGCATCGGCCATCAACGACTGATTATTAAACCTATAGCCAGGGATTACCCAGGGATATTTGCCAGCCTGGTTGTCTTGTCCTGCATCTCTCCCTCCCATTCAGTTGAACATTGGCTGTGAGTCAGAGTTCAGTAACACATGTTATTGCATCCAACAATTACAACATAATTTGTCACCAGAAAAGAATATTTACAAAATGTGATGTTGTGCTAATTTCTTCCCTGTCACAGGCTATGTCTAATTTAAAAGGTAAAAAAAAGTCCAATAAGAAAATCCATTAGGGCCTATCAAGTTAAACTAAATCGATCTATACAATAATAAAAAACCCATGAATCAAAAAACTTGAAAAGGTACAATACATTCAAATACATAATCCCAGAATCCCTTGACAATAGGAGCTTTCTATTGCTCCACACGTGACAGGCAGGCATGTAGCATACGCAAAGTCTCTCTGTTAGTGCCCACAAAGAGTGAGCTCAAATCAATACCCTCATGTCCATATTTCACTCTGATATCTTGTGTGAGGGGACACACCAGTATGTGCTGTTCGTTTTGTATACCAGTCTCACATTGGCAAAACCGCTGTTCAGGTGGTTCTTCTTATCAACTAGTCCCAACAAGGTCGACTATTGGATTTACTCTGGTGTGCTTAGCCCTAGCAGAGGCATGCCATATTTCCCCCTGTGGGACGATGGCTTTGGTTTTATGTCACTTTAGGTACCACTATATTATATCTGTATTACTGCATTATAAGGTATTGACGTACCATACTATCAGCATATAGGGTCACAGTCTCTCTCTCCCTCCCTCCCCTTCAGTTGAACATCGTCTGTGACTGAGTTCAGTAACACATTTTTTGCATCCAACAATTACAACATATGTCACCAGAAAAGATATGTACAAAATGTGATTTTGTGCTAATTTAAAAGCTAAAAAAGTCCAATAAGAAAATCCATTAGCAAGTTAAACTAAATCGATCTATACATACAGCTGTATGGTCACAATATATATATATATATATATATATATATATATATATCAAAGGCTTTGCCACACACATCACAATCATTTAGGTGTCTCTTCAGTGTGAGTTTTCTGGTGACTTTTCAGGTTGGACTTGACAGAGAAGTGTTGTCCACACTGATCACATCCATAGGGTTTCTCCCCAGTGTGAATTCTCTGGTGTGTTTTAAGGTTTGCCATTTGAGAGAAGTGTTGTCCACACTGATCACATCCATAGGGTTTCTCTCCAGTGTGAATTCTCTGGTGTGTTTTAAGGGTGTTCATTTGAGAGAAGCATTGTCCACACTGATCACATCCATAGGGTTTCTCCCCAGTGTGAATTCTCTGGTGTGTTTTAAGGTGTCCCATTGTAGAAAAGTGTTGTCCACACTGATCACAACCATAGGGTTTCTCTCCGGTATGAATTCTCTGGTGGCTTATGAGACTGTCCATTCGAGAGAAGTGTTGTCCACAATGATCACATCCATAGGGTTTCTCTCCAGTGTGAATTTTTTGGTGGCTTTTAAGGTGTGCCATTTGAGAGAAGTTTTGTCCACACTGATCACATCCATAGGGTTTCTCCCCAGTGTGAATTCTCTGGTGTGTTTTAAGGCTTAACATGTGAGAGAAGTGTTTTCCACACTGATCACATCCATAGTGTTTCTCTCCAGTGTGAATTCTCTGGTGGCTTTTAAGGTATGCCATTTGAGAGAAGTGTTGTCCACACTGATCACATCCATAGGGTTTCTCTCCAGTGTGAATTCTCTGGTGGCTTTTAAGGCTGGACATTCGAGAGAAGTGTTGTCCACACTGATCACATCCATATGGTTTCTCTCCAGTGTGAATTCTCTGGTGTGTTTTAAGTTTAGACATTGTAGGGAAGCGTTTTCCACACTGATCACAGCAGTGGCATTTTTGCTTAGCCAAACTTCTTTGTTCATTCACCTCTGGTAGAACAGGGAAACCAGACTGATGCAACACTGAATTGGAAACAAAAACAAAGGAAATGTTGTTTAGAGGCATTCCGGGACTTAAACTAAAGTTTAGTGTGAAGTTAATGTACCCTAATATCAATTTAGCATCCATTTATAATTTGATTATACAATCGTTTTATATTTTAGAAAATACATAAAACAGGTAGTCAATGCTAAAATGAATCAAAACAAACGACTAGATAAAAACATCCTTATGGCATGCTGTATATCCATATAGACACAGTAAGCAACTTACAGAGCTCTTGGTGATCATTGGGTCCTCCCTGTTGAGCAGAATCGTTTGAGTTGGTGTTGAGAGAGTCCATCTTCGCTTCAAGTCTGGAGTCCACAGTCAGATGTGATCAGAAATGATAGATATCCTGGAGGAGTTGTGGCGAACTGACAACTACAAACTCTTCTTATACTAGAGAGGCTGAGGTGGAACCACTAACTGCTTGGTGTTGATTGGCCAAAGAGGAGAACAATAGAATCATCAGCCACCAATCACAACTTAACAAACTGCTGCATGTCCTCCACCCCTCTCTGACTCCTCCCCCAGGTCGTGCTCTATGCAACATTCTAGAAATAAACTGCTAACTGTGAGATTGCTTTGTAAGCTTAATTTTTTATATATTAATCTATCTACATCCAATATAGAGTATCTGACTATGATGATTGAAATTATTTTTTTGGGATACAATAAATATAATATATGTACAGTCTAATAATATTGAATAAGTGGATATTAATTAATTAATTGTTACTGCAGCAGAGCCATTAAGAGGATTGCTCCACATTCTTTCAGTAACATAGAACCAGCTCTGTGTGAAGAAACAACAAGAAAAACACTATTTGTCTTCCAAAAGACAAACTGCCACCCCTTAAATTATTCCAAACAGTCTTCATAAATAGTACACAAGCCTTCACATCTTGGCTTTTACAGGTATACTACCGCACACCCTGTACTTTTATTTTTTATTTTAATAAGCAATGTAAGTTCAATTTGTTTCGACTTTAGAAGACAGTGGTTTCTGTACAGGACTGGTCAATGCCTGACAACAAATTTGTAAATTGTCAAAGCGCCCCTCCACAAATGGCTGTGGACAAAATATATAAGAATGTACAGACACAGTATGTATTTTGTAACACGTTTTATTGCATCCATACTTACAACATATGTCACCAGAAAAATATGTACGATCTAAACACATTTTATTAAAACAAATGTTAATGCTAAATAGTGAACATTCTTTCCCAGGTTAAAACATGCTAAATGATGATGGCTGATGCTTCATTCACTATAGACAATGCATTCAAATAGGTCTATCATCACATGGAACTTTTTTATTATCCTTTGTGAAATGTTAATGGTGTTGTAAGGGATATGTTTTGTTAAAATAGCTCTAGTAATCATTGATAGGCTATATTGTTTGTTCAGTAACAGAAGTCTCCATACCTACTTCACTAACATAATTATTATGATTTCTTAATGTGAAATGGGATAATAATACAATTGATCAACAGTATTATGGAGGAGGAAAGGCCTGGTTTTATTTGAAAAAATGCTCACGTGTGCTTACAACAGAGACAATTATTATATACAAAAACGTGTTAATTCCTTCAATCTCAGTTGGAATGCAGACAAATCTGTAATGACAACCAGAGAACTGGCCATTTGAACACTACTGTATACTGGCTGAGGATGGGAGAAAAACCTTATTTTCTGTGTCACTAATCATACATAACAACATTCACTTAGTTGTGCCACAATGTCTAATATAAAATATATATATTAAAAAGTGTCATATACAGTAGGCCTACTGGTCTATACAATATAAACGATCAAGTGCAATAATAAATGTAAAATAAATACATATAATAAGGTGCATGGTCAAAATGGGAATTAAAAGAGAGAGAAGTGCCTCATCTCCAAGTAGAGAAACATTTGCAGCAGAAATGAACAGCAGCATAATACAGAATCACAGTCTGTTGTGCAGGTGAGAGACAACACTTATAGCAGCAGATAATATCACACATGTATGTTAGTTAGTTATAAAACATTGGGTCCAAACAATAATAAAAAACCCATGAATCAAAAAACTTAAAAAGATTAAAATATATAATACACAATCCCTATCTATTCTATTGCTCCACGCGTTACAATCAATACCCTCATGTCCATATTTCACTCTGATATCTTGTGTGAGGGGACACACCAGTATGTGCTGTTCGTTTTGTATACCAGTCTAACATTGGCAAAACCGCTGTTCAGGTCCTTCTTATCAACTAGTGGATTTACTCTGGTGTGCTTAATGCCCTAGCAGAGGCATGCCATATTTCCCCCTGTGGCACGATGGCGTTGGTTTTATGTCACTTTAGGCCCCACTACAGTATAGCTGTATTACTGCATTATAATGTATTGACGTACCGTACTATCAGCATATAGGGTCACAGTCTCTCTCTCTCTCTCTCTCTCTCCCATTCAGTTGAACATCGGCTATGAGTCAGAGTTCAGTAACACGTTTTATTGCATCCAACAATTACAACATATGTCACCAGAAACTATATGTCTAATTTAAAAGGTAAAAAAGTCCAATAAGAAAATCCATTAACTAGTTAAACAAAATCGATCCATACAATAATAAAAAACCCATGAATCAAAAAACTTGAAAAGGTACAATACATTCAAATATACAATACAGAATCCCTTTACAACAGGAGCTTTCTATTGCTCCACACGTGACAGGCATATGCATACGCAAAGTCTCTCTGTTAGTGCCCACAAAGAGTGAGCTCAAATCAATACCCTCATGTCCATATTTCACTCTGATATCTTGTGTGAGTTGCGTGCCACACACGCACGTGGCACGCACACACAGTTCTGAGCCTGTTTACAGCCATCATGCGTGAACAAGACTACAAGGCAGAGGCTATAGGGCATTAACTTCTAGTCATTTTTACTAGTTGACTAGTGTTTAACTACCTATTAATTGTGTATTTTTTGGAAATAAATATTTGTACATTTAAAAACTGTGTACATTGGTGACTATAATTATAATCTACCTGATCTTGAGGCCTACAAAAAAACAAACAGTGATGGGGTTTCTGTACAGGACTGGTAAATGCCTGACAACAAATTAGTATATTGTCAAAGCGCCCCTCCGCAAATGGCTGTAGACACATTATATAAGAATGTACAGGCACAGTATGTATTTTGTAACACGCTTTATTGCATCCAACAAGGTAGACTAGTGGATTTACTCTTTACTGACAGAGACAGGGTGGCCGTCACGCGAGACCTGGCCCTGCGACCTGGATACACACTGCAGTTTAAGGTGCACACGCATGCACGTGGCACGCCTGTTTAAACATGATTGACATTATGTTGGTCTTCTTTTGGTTGATTATTAAACCTATACCCAGGGATTACTCAGGGATATTTGACAGCCTGGTTGTCTTGTCCTGCATCTCTCCCTCCCATATGTCACCTAAAGTATATGTACAAAATGTGATTTTGTGCTCATTTCTTCCCTGTCACAGGCTATGTCTAATTTAAAAGGTAAAAAAAAGTCCAATAAGAAAATCCATTAACAAGTTAAACAAAATCGATCTATACAATAATAAAAAACCCATGAATCAAAAAACTTTAAAGGTAGGACTACAATACATTCAAATATACAATACAGAATCCCTTTACAACAGGAGCTTTCTATTGCTCCACAAGTGACAGGCACGCATGTAGCATACACAAAGCCTCTCTGTTAGTGCCCACAAAGAGTGAGTTCAAATCAATAACCTCATGTCCATATTCTACTCTGATATCTTGTGTGAGGGGACACACCAGTATGTGCTGTTTGTTTTGTATACCAGTCTCACATTGGCAAAACCGCTGTTCAGGTGGTTCTTCATATCAACTAGTGGATTTACTCTGGTGTGCTTAATGCCCTAGCAGAGGCATGCCATATTTCCCCCTGTGGGACAATGGCTTTGGTTTTATGTCACTACTGTGTGAATTATCTGGTGTGTTTTAAGGCTTACCATGTGGGAGAAGTGTTGTCCACACTGATCACATCCATATTGTATACCAGTGTCACATTGGCAAAACCGCTGTTCAGGTGGTTCTTCTTATCAACTCGTCAACTAGTACCAACAAGGTAGACTAGTGGATTTACTCTTTACTGACAGAGACAGGGTGGCCGTCACGCGAGACCTGGCCCTGCGACCTGGATACACACTGCAGTTTAAGGTGCACACGCATGCACGTGGCACGCCTGTTTAAAGCCATCATGCGTGTACAAGGCAGAGGCTAGGGCATTCACTTCTAGTCTTTTTGACTAGTTGACTAGTGTTGAACTACCTATTAATTGTGTATTTTTTGGAAATAAATATTTGTACATTTAAAAACTGTGTACATTGGTGACTATAATTATTATCTACCTGATCTTGAGGCCTACAAAAAAACAAACAGTGATGGGGTTTCTGTACAGGACTGGTCAATGCCTGACAACAAATTAGTATATTGTCAAAGCGCCCCTCCACAAATGGTTGTAGACACAATATATAATAATGTACAGACACAGTATGTATTTTGTAACACGTTTTATTGCATCCAACAATTACAACATACTTGATGCTCCACTTCCCAGTGGAGCATCGGCCATCAACGACTGATTATTAAACCTATAGCCAGGGATTACCCAGGGATATTTGCCAGCCTGGTTGTCTTGTCCTGCATCTCTCCCTCCCATTCAGTTGAACATTGGCTGTGAGTCAGAGTTCAGTAACACATGTTATTGCATCCAACAATTACAACATAATTTGTCACCAGAAAAGAATATTTACAAAATGTGATGTTGTGCTAATTTCTTCCCTGTCACAGGCTATGTCTAATTTAAAAGGTAAAAAAAAGTCCAATAAGAAAATCCATTAGGGCCTATCAAGTTAAACTAAATCGATCTATACAATAATAAAAAACCCATGAATCAAAAAACTTGAAAAGGTACAATACATTCAAATACATAATCCCAGAATCCCTTGACAATAGGAGCTTTCTATTGCTCCACACGTGACAGGCAGGCATGTAGCATACGCAAAGTCTCTCTGTTAGTGCCCACAAAGAGTGAGCTCAAATCAATACCCTCATGTCCATATTTCACTCTGATATCTTGTGTGAGGGGACACACCAGTATGTGCTGTTCGTTTTGTATACCAGTCTCACATTGGCAAAACCGCTGTTCAGGTGGTTCTTCTTATCAACTAGTCCCAACAAGGTCGACTATTGGATTTACTCTGGTGTGCTTAGCCCTAGCAGAGGCATGCCATATTTCCCCCTGTGGGACGATGGCTTTGGTTTTATGTCACTTTAGGTACCACTATATTATATCTGTATTACTGCATTATAAGGTATTGACGTACCATACTATCAGCATATAGGGTCACAGTCTCTCTCTCCCTCCCTCCCCTTCAGTTGAACATCGTCTGTGACTGAGTTCAGTAACACATTTTTTGCATCCAACAATTACAACATATGTCACCAGAAAAGATATGTACAAAATGTGATTTTGTGCTAATTTAAAAGCTAAAAAAGTCCAATAAGAAAATCCATTAGCAAGTTAAACTAAATCGATCTATACATACAGCTGTATGGTCACAATATATATATATATATATATATATATATATATATATATCAAAGGCTTTGCCACACACATCACAATCATTTAGGTGTCTCTTCAGTGTGAGTTTTCTGGTGACTTTTCAGGTTGGACTTGACAGAGAAGTGTTGTCCACACTGATCACATCCATAGGGTTTCTCCCCAGTGTGAATTCTCTGGTGTGTTTTAAGGTTTGCCATTTGAGAGAAGTGTTGTCCACACTGATCACATCCATAGGGTTTCTCTCC
Source organism: Protomyctophum parallelum (assembly GCF_964188405.1). NCBI lineage: Eukaryota > Metazoa > Chordata > Actinopteri > Myctophiformes > Myctophidae > Protomyctophum > Protomyctophum parallelum. The sequence continues at coordinate 45,324,463 of NC_139700.1, forward strand.
AGTGTGAATTCTCTGGTGTGTTTTAAGGGTGTTCATTTGAGAGAAGCATTGTCCACACTGATCACATCCATAGGGTTTCTCCCCAGTGTGAATTCTCTGGTGTGTTTTAAGGTGTCCCATTGTAGAAAAGTGTTGTCCACACTGATCACAACCATAGGGTTTCTCTCCGGTATGAATTCTCTGGTGGCTTATGAGACTGTCCATTCGAGAGAAGTGTTGTCCACAATGATCACATCCATAGGGTTTCTCTCCAGTGTGAATTTTTTGGTGGCTTTTAAGGTGTGCCATTTGAGAGAAGTTTTGTCCACACTGATCACATCCATAGGGTTTCTCCCCAGTGTGAATTCTCTGGTGTGTTTTAAGGCTTAACATGTGAGAGAAGTGTTTTCCACACTGATCACATCCATAGTGTTTCTCTCCAGTGTGAATTCTCTGGTGGCTTTTAAGGTATGCCATTTGAGAGAAGTGTTGTCCACACTGATCACATCCATAGGGTTTCTCTCCAGTGTGAATTCTCTGGTGGCTTTTAAGGCTGGACATTCGAGAGAAGTGTTGTCCACACTGATCACATCCATATGGTTTCTCTCCAGTGTGAATTCTCTGGTGTGTTTTAAGTTTAGACATTGTAGGGAAGCGTTTTCCACACTGATCACAGCAGTGGCATTTTTGCTTAGCCAAACTTCTTTGTTCATTCACCTCTGGTAGAACAGGGAAACCAGACTGATGCAACACTGAATTGGAAACAAAAACAAAGGAAATGTTGTTTAGAGGCATTCCGGGACTTAAACTAAAGTTTAGTGTGAAGTTAATGTACCCTAATATCAATTTAGCATCCATTTATAATTTGATTATACAATCGTTTTATATTTTAGAAAATACATAAAACAGGTAGTCAATGCTAAAATGAATCAAAACAAACGACTAGATAAAAACATCCTTATGGCATGCTGTATATCCATATAGACACAGTAAGCAACTTACAGAGCTCTTGGTGATCATTGGGTCCTCCCTGTTGAGCAGAATCGTTTGAGTTGGTGTTGAGAGAGTCCATCTTCGCTTCAAGTCTGGAGTCCACAGTCAGATGTGATCAGAAATGATAGATATCCTGGAGGAGTTGTGGCGAACTGACAACTACAAACTCTTCTTATACTAGAGAGGCTGAGGTGGAACCACTAACTGCTTGGTGTTGATTGGCCAAAGAGGAGAACAATAGAATCATCAGCCACCAATCACAACTTAACAAACTGCTGCATGTCCTCCACCCCTCTCTGACTCCTCCCCCAGGTCGTGCTCTATGCAACATTCTAGAAATAAACTGCTAACTGTGAGATTGCTTTGTAAGCTTAATTTTTTATATATTAATCTATCTACATCCAATATAGAGTATCTGACTATGATGATTGAAATTATTTTTTTGGGATACAATAAATATAATATATGTACAGTCTAATAATATTGAATAAGTGGATATTAATTAATTAATTGTTACTGCAGCAGAGCCATTAAGAGGATTGCTCCACATTCTTTCAGTAACATAGAACCAGCTCTGTGTGAAGAAACAACAAGAAAAACACTATTTGTCTTCCAAAAGACAAACTGCCACCCCTTAAATTATTCCAAACAGTCTTCATAAATAGTACACAAGCCTTCACATCTTGGCTTTTACAGGTATACTACCGCACACCCTGTACTTTTATTTTTTATTTTAATAAGCAATGTAAGTTCAATTTGTTTCGACTTTAGAAGACAGTGGTTTCTGTACAGGACTGGTCAATGCCTGACAACAAATTTGTAAATTGTCAAAGCGCCCCTCCACAAATGGCTGTGGACAAAATATATAAGAATGTACAGACACAGTATGTATTTTGTAACACGTTTTATTGCATCCATACTTACAACATATGTCACCAGAAAAATATGTACGATCTAAACACATTTTATTAAAACAAATGTTAATGCTAAATAGTGAACATTCTTTCCCAGGTTAAAACATGCTAAATGATGATGGCTGATGCTTCATTCACTATAGACAATGCATTCAAATAGGTCTATCATCACATGGAACTTTTTTATTATCCTTTGTGAAATGTTAATGGTGTTGTAAGGGATATGTTTTGTTAAAATAGCTCTAGTAATCATTGATAGGCTATATTGTTTGTTCAGTAACAGAAGTCTCCATACCTACTTCACTAACATAATTATTATGATTTCTTAATGTGAAATGGGATAATAATACAATTGATCAACAGTATTATGGAGGAGGAAAGGCCTGGTTTTATTTGAAAAAATGCTCACGTGTGCTTACAACAGAGACAATTATTATATACAAAAACGTGTTAATTCCTTCAATCTCAGTTGGAATGCAGACAAATCTGTAATGACAACCAGAGAACTGGCCATTTGAACACTACTGTATACTGGCTGAGGATGGGAGAAAAACCTTATTTTCTGTGTCACTAATCATACATAACAACATTCACTTAGTTGTGCCACAATGTCTAATATAAAATATATATATTAAAAAGTGTCATATACAGTAGGCCTACTGGTCTATACAATATAAACGATCAAGTGCAATAATAAATGTAAAATAAATACATATAATAAGGTGCATGGTCAAAATGGGAATTAAAAGAGAGAGAAGTGCCTCATCTCCAAGTAGAGAAACATTTGCAGCAGAAATGAACAGCAGCATAATACAGAATCACAGTCTGTTGTGCAGGTGAGAGACAACACTTATAGCAGCAGATAATATCACACATGTATGTTAGTTAGTTATAAAACATTGGGTCCAAACAATAATAAAAAACCCATGAATCAAAAAACTTAAAAAGATTAAAATATATAATACACAATCCCTATCTATTCTATTGCTCCACGCGTTACAATCAATACCCTCATGTCCATATTTCACTCTGATATCTTGTGTGAGGGGACACACCAGTATGTGCTGTTCGTTTTGTATACCAGTCTAACATTGGCAAAACCGCTGTTCAGGTCCTTCTTATCAACTAGTGGATTTACTCTGGTGTGCTTAATGCCCTAGCAGAGGCATGCCATATTTCCCCCTGTGGCACGATGGCGTTGGTTTTATGTCACTTTAGGCCCCACTACAGTATAGCTGTATTACTGCATTATAATGTATTGACGTACCGTACTATCAGCATATAGGGTCACAGTCTCTCTCTCTCTCTCTCTCTCTCTCCCATTCAGTTGAACATCGGCTATGAGTCAGAGTTCAGTAACACGTTTTATTGCATCCAACAATTACAACATATGTCACCAGAAACTATATGTCTAATTTAAAAGGTAAAAAAGTCCAATAAGAAAATCCATTAACTAGTTAAACAAAATCGATCCATACAATAATAAAAAACCCATGAATCAAAAAACTTGAAAAGGTACAATACATTCAAATATACAATACAGAATCCCTTTACAACAGGAGCTTTCTATTGCTCCACACGTGACAGGCATATGCATACGCAAAGTCTCTCTGTTAGTGCCCACAAAGAGTGAGCTCAAATCAATACCCTCATGTCCATATTTCACTCTGATATCTTGTGTGAGTTGCGTGCCACACACGCACGTGGCACGCACACACAGTTCTGAGCCTGTTTACAGCCATCATGCGTGAACAAGACTACAAGGCAGAGGCTATAGGGCATTAACTTCTAGTCATTTTTACTAGTTGACTAGTGTTTAACTACCTATTAATTGTGTATTTTTTGGAAATAAATATTTGTACATTTAAAAACTGTGTACATTGGTGACTATAATTATAATCTACCTGATCTTGAGGCCTACAAAAAAACAAACAGTGATGGGGTTTCTGTACAGGACTGGTAAATGCCTGACAACAAATTAGTATATTGTCAAAGCGCCCCTCCGCAAATGGCTGTAGACACATTATATAAGAATGTACAGGCACAGTATGTATTTTGTAACACGCTTTATTGCATCCAACAAGGTAGACTAGTGGATTTACTCTTTACTGACAGAGACAGGGTGGCCGTCACGCGAGACCTGGCCCTGCGACCTGGATACACACTGCAGTTTAAGGTGCACACGCATGCACGTGGCACGCCTGTTTAAACATGATTGACATTATGTTGGTCTTCTTTTGGTTGATTATTAAACCTATACCCAGGGATTACTCAGGGATATTTGACAGCCTGGTTGTCTTGTCCTGCATCTCTCCCTCCCATATGTCACCTAAAGTATATGTACAAAATGTGATTTTGTGCTCATTTCTTCCCTGTCACAGGCTATGTCTAATTTAAAAGGTAAAAAAAAGTCCAATAAGAAAATCCATTAACAAGTTAAACAAAATCGATCTATACAATAATAAAAAACCCATGAATCAAAAAACTTTAAAGGTAGGACTACAATACATTCAAATATACAATACAGAATCCCTTTACAACAGGAGCTTTCTATTGCTCCACAAGTGACAGGCACGCATGTAGCATACACAAAGCCTCTCTGTTAGTGCCCACAAAGAGTGAGTTCAAATCAATAACCTCATGTCCATATTCTACTCTGATATCTTGTGTGAGGGGACACACCAGTATGTGCTGTTTGTTTTGTATACCAGTCTCACATTGGCAAAACCGCTGTTCAGGTGGTTCTTCATATCAACTAGTGGATTTACTCTGGTGTGCTTAATGCCCTAGCAGAGGCATGCCATATTTCCCCCTGTGGGACAATGGCTTTGGTTTTATGTCACTACTGTGTGAATTATCTGGTGTGTTTTAAGGCTTACCATGTGGGAGAAGTGTTGTCCACACTGATCACATCCATATTGTATACCAGTGTCACATTGGCAAAACCGCTGTTCAGGTGGTTCTTCTTATCAACTCGTCAACTAGTACCAACAAGGTAGACTAGTGGATTTACTCTTTACTGACAGAGACAGGGTGGCCGTCACGCGAGACCTGGCCCTGCGACCTGGATACACACTGCAGTTTAAGGTGCACACGCATGCACGTGGCACGCCTGTTTAAAGCCATCATGCGTGTACAAGGCAGAGGCTAGGGCATTCACTTCTAGTCTTTTTGACTAGTTGACTAGTGTTGAACTACCTATTAATTGTGTATTTTTTGGAAATAAATATTTGTACATTTAAAAACTGTGTACATTGGTGACTATAATTATTATCTACCTGATCTTGAGGCCTACAAAAAAACAAACAGTGATGGGGTTTCTGTACAGGACTGGTCAATGCCTGACAACAAATTAGTATATTGTCAAAGCGCCCCTCCACAAATGGTTGTAGACACAATATATAATAATGTACAGACACAGTATGTATTTTGTAACACGTTTTATTGCATCCAACAATTACAACATACTTGATGCTCCACTTCCCAGTGGAGCATCGGCCATCAACGACTGATTATTAAACCTATAGCCAGGGATTACCCAGGGATATTTGCCAGCCTGGTTGTCTTGTCCTGCATCTCTCCCTCCCATTCAGTTGAACATTGGCTGTGAGTCAGAGTTCAGTAACACATGTTATTGCATCCAACAATTACAACATAATTTGTCACCAGAAAAGAATATTTACAAAATGTGATGTTGTGCTAATTTCTTCCCTGTCACAGGCTATGTCTAATTTAAAAGGTAAAAAAAAGTCCAATAAGAAAATCCATTAGGGCCTATCAAGTTAAACTAAATCGATCTATACAATAATAAAAAACCCATGAATCAAAAAACTTGAAAAGGTACAATACATTCAAATACATAATCCCAGAATCCCTTGACAATAGGAGCTTTCTATTGCTCCACACGTGACAGGCAGGCATGTAGCATACGCAAAGTCTCTCTGTTAGTGCCCACAAAGAGTGAGCTCAAATCAATACCCTCATGTCCATATTTCACTCTGATATCTTGTGTGAGGGGACACACCAGTATGTGCTGTTCGTTTTGTATACCAGTCTCACATTGGCAAAACCGCTGTTCAGGTGGTTCTTCTTATCAACTAGTCCCAACAAGGTCGACTATTGGATTTACTCTGGTGTGCTTAGCCCTAGCAGAGGCATGCCATATTTCCCCCTGTGGGACGATGGCTTTGGTTTTATGTCACTTTAGGTACCACTATATTATATCTGTATTACTGCATTATAAGGTATTGACGTACCATACTATCAGCATATAGGGTCACAGTCTCTCTCTCCCTCCCTCCCCTTCAGTTGAACATCGTCTGTGACTGAGTTCAGTAACACATTTTTTGCATCCAACAATTACAACATATGTCACCAGAAAAGATATGTACAAAATGTGATTTTGTGCTAATTTAAAAGCTAAAAAAGTCCAATAAGAAAATCCATTAGCAAGTTAAACTAAATCGATCTATACATACAGCTGTATGGTCACAATATATATATATATATATATATATATATATATATATATCAAAGGCTTTGCCACACACATCACAATCATTTAGGTGTCTCTTCAGTGTGAGTTTTCTGGTGACTTTTCAGGTTGGACTTGACAGAGAAGTGTTGTCCACACTGATCACATCCATAGGGTTTCTCCCCAGTGTGAATTCTCTGGTGTGTTTTAAGGTTTGCCATTTGAGAGAAGTGTTGTCCACACTGATCACATCCATAGGGTTTCTCTCCAGTGTGAATTCTCTGGTGTGTTTTAAGGGTGTTCATTTGAGAGAAGCATTGTCCACACTGATCACATCCATAGGGTTTCTCCCCAGTGTGAATTCTCTGGTGTGTTTTAAGGTGTCCCATTGTAGAAAAGTGTTGTCCACACTGATCACAACCATAGGGTTTCTCTCCGGTATGAATTCTCTGGTGGCTTATGAGACTGTCCATTCGAGAGAAGTGTTGTCCACAATGATCACATCCATAGGGTTTCTCTCCAGTGTGAATTTTTTGGTGGCTTTTAAGGTGTGCCATTTGAGAGAAGTTTTGTCCACACTGATCACATCCATAGGGTTTCTCCCCAGTGTGAATTCTCTGGTGTGTTTTAAGGCTTAACATGTGAGAGAAGTGTTTTCCACACTGATCACATCCATAGTGTTTCTCTCCAGTGTGAATTCTCTGGTGGCTTTTAAGGTATGCCATTTGAGAGAAGTGTTGTCCACACTGATCACATCCATAGGGTTTCTCTCCAGTGTGAATTCTCTGGTGGCTTTTAAGGCTGGACATTCGAGAGAAGTGTTGTCCACACTGATCACATCCATATGGTTTCTCTCCAGTGTGAATTCTCTGGTGTGTTTTAAGTTTAGACATTGTAGGGAAGCGTTTTCCACACTGATCACAGCAGTGGCATTTTTGCTTAGCCAAACTTCTTTGTTCATTCACCTCTGGTAGAACAGGGAAACCAGACTGATGCAACACTGAATTGGAAACAAAAACAAAGGAAATGTTGTTTAGAGGCATTCCGGGACTTAAACTAAAGTTTAGTGTGAAGTTAATGTACCCTAATATCAATTTAGCATCCATTTATAATTTGATTATACAATCGTTTTATATTTTAGAAAATACATAAAACAGGTAGTCAATGCTAAAATGAATCAAAACAAACGACTAGATAAAAACATCCTTATGGCATGCTGTATATCCATATAGACACAGTAAGCAACTTACAGAGCTCTTGGTGATCATTGGGTCCTCCCTGTTGAGCAGAATCGTTTGAGTTGGTGTTGAGAGAGTCCATCTTCGCTTCAAGTCTGGAGTCCACAGTCAGATGTGATCAGAAATGATAGATATCCTGGAGGAGTTGTGGCGAACTGACAACTACAAACTCTTCTTATACTAGAGAGGCTGAGGTGGAACCACTAACTGCTTGGTGTTGATTGGCCAAAGAGGAGAACAATAGAATCATCAGCCACCAATCACAACTTAACAAACTGCTGCATGTCCTCCACCCCTCTCTGACTCCTCCCCCAGGTCGTGCTCTATGCAACATTCTAGAAATAAACTGCTAACTGTGAGATTGCTTTGTAAGCTTAATTTTTTATATATTAATCTATCTACATCCAATATAGAGTATCTGACTATGATGATTGAAATTATTTTTTTGGGATACAATAAATATAATATATGTACAGTCTAATAATATTGAATAAGTGGATATTAATTAATTAATTGTTACTGCAGCAGAGCCATTAAGAGGATTGCTCCACATTCTTTCAGTAACATAGAACCAGCTCTGTGTGAAGAAACAACAAGAAAAACACTATTTGTCTTCCAAAAGACAAACTGCCACCCCTTAAATTATTCCAAACAGTCTTCATAAATAGTACACAAGCCTTCACATCTTGGCTTTTACAGGTATACTACCGCACACCCTGTACTTTTATTTTTTATTTTAATAAGCAATGTAAGTTCAATTTGTTTCGACTTTAGAAGACAGTGGTTTCTGTACAGGACTGGTCAATGCCTGACAACAAATTTGTAAATTGTCAAAGCGCCCCTCCACAAATGGCTGTGGACAAAATATATAAGAATGTACAGACACAGTATGTATTTTGTAACACGTTTTATTGCATCCATACTTACAACATATGTCACCAGAAAAATATGTACGATCTAAACACATTTTATTAAAACAAATGTTAATGCTAAATAGTGAACATTCTTTCCCAGGTTAAAACATGCTAAATGATGATGGCTGATGCTTCATTCACTATAGACAATGCATTCAAATAGGTCTATCATCACATGGAACTTTTTTATTATCCTTTGTGAAATGTTAATGGTGTTGTAAGGGATATGTTTTGTTAAAATAGCTCTAGTAATCATTGATAGGCTATATTGTTTGTTCAGTAACAGAAGTCTCCATACCTACTTCACTAACATAATTATTATGATTTCTTAATGTGAAATGGGATAATAATACAATTGATCAACAGTATTATGGAGGAGGAAAGGCCTGGTTTTATTTGAAAAAATGCTCACGTGTGCTTACAACAGAGACAATTATTATATACAAAAACGTGTTAATTCCTTCAATCTCAGTTGGAATGCAGACAAATCTGTAATGACAACCAGAGAACCATTTGAACACTACTGTATACTGGCTGAGGATGGGAGAAAAACCTTATTTTCTGTGTCACTAATCATACATAACAACATTCACTTAGTTGTGCCACAATGTCTAATATAAAATATATATATTAAAAAGTGTCATATACAGTAGGCCTACTGGTCTATACAATATAAACGATCAAGTGCAATATTAAATATAAAATGTAAAATAAATACATATAATAAGGTGCATGGTCAAAATGGGAATTAAAAGAGAGAGAAGTGCCTCATCTCCAAGTAGAGAAACATTTGCAGCAGAAATGAACAGCAGCATAATACAGAATCACAGTCTGTTGTGCAGGTGAGAGACAACACTTATAGCAGCAGATAATATCACACGTATGTTAGTTAGTTATAAAACATTGGGTCCAAACAATAATAAAAAACCCATGAATCAAAAAACTTAAAAAGATTAAAATATATAATACACAATCCCTATCTATTCTATTGCTCCACGCGTTACAATCAATACCCTCATGTCCATATTTCACTCTGATATCTTGTGTGAGGGGACACACCTGTATGTGCTGTTCGTTTTGTATACCAGTCTAACATTGGCAAAACCGCTGTTCAGGTCCTTCTTATCAACTAGTGGATTTACTCTGGTGTGCTTAATGCCCTAGCAGAGGCATGCCATATTTCCCCCTGTGGGACGATGGCGTTGGTTTTATGTCACTTTAGGCCCCACTACAGTATAGCTGTATTACTGCATTATAATGTATTGACGTACCGTACTATCAGCATATAGGGTCACAGTCTCTCTCTCTCTCTCTCTCTCTCTCCCATTCAGTTGAACATCGGCTATGAGTCAGAGTTCAGTAACACGTTTTATTGCATCCAACAATTACAACATATGTCACCAGAAACAATATGAAAAAAACAGTGTGAGTTTTCTGGTGTTTTCTAAGGGTGGACTTGTCATAGAAGTGATGGCCACACTGATCACATCCATAGGGTTTCTCTCCAGTGTGAATGCTCTGGTGTCTTTTGAGGCTGTCCATTAAAAAGTAAAAAAGTCCAATAAGAAAATCCATTAAAAAGTTAAACAAAATCGATCTATACAATAATAATAAAAAAACATGAATCTAAAAACTTTGTTTAATATATATAAAAACATATATATATACCAAAGGCTTTTTCCACACAATCATTTGGGTTTCTCTTCAGTGTGAGTTTTCTGGTGTTTTTTTAGGCTGTCCATTCGAGAGAAATGTTGTCCACACAGATCACAACCATAGGGTTTCTCGCCAGTGTGAATTTTCTGGTGTGTTTTAAGGTTTGCCATTTGAGAGAAGTGTTGTCCACACTGATCACATCCATAGGGTTTCTCGCCAGTGTGAATTTTCTGGTGGGTTTTAAGGTTGTCAATTCGAGAGAAGTGTTGTCCACACTGATCACATCCATAGGGTTTCTCTCCAGTGTGAATTCTCTGGTGGCTTTTAAGGCTGGACATTTGAGAGAAGTGTTGTCCACACTGATCACATCCATAGGGTTTCTCTCCAGTGTGAATTCTCTTGTGTGTTTTAAGGTGTCCCATTGTAGAAAAGTGTTGTCCACACTGATCACATCCATAGGGTTTCTCTCCGGTATGAATTATCTGGTGGCTTATGAGGCTGTCCATTCGAGAGAAGTGTTGTCCACACTGATCACATCCATAGGGTTTCTCTCCAGTGTGAATTCTCTGGTGTTTTTTCAGGTTGGACTTGACAGAGAAGTGTTGTCCACACTGATCACATCCATAGGGTTTCTCTCCAGTGTGAATTCTCTGGTGTGTTTTAAGGTGTCCCATTGTAGAAAAGTGTTGTCCACACTGATCACATCCATAGGGTTTCTCTCCAGTGTGAATTCTCTGGTGTGTTTTAAGGTTTACCATGTGGGAGAAGTGTTGTCCACACTGATCACATCCATAGGGTTTCTCTCCAGTGTGAATTTTCTGGTGTTTTTTCAGGTTGGACTTGACAGAGAAGTGTTGTCCACACTGATCACATCCATAGGGTTTCTCTCCAGTGTGAATTCTCTGGTGTGTTTTAAGGTGTCCCATTGTAGAAAAGTGTTGTCCACACTGATCACATCCATAGGGTTTCTCTCCAGTGTGAATTCTCTGGTGTGTTTTAAGGTTTATCATGTGGGAGAAGTGTTGTCCACACTGATCACATCCATAGGGTTTCTCTCCAGTGTGAATTTTCTGGTGTTTTTTCAGGTTGGACTTCTCAGAGAAGTGTTGTCCACACTGATCACATCCATAGGGTTTCTCGCCAGTGTGAATTCTCTGGTGTATTTTAAGTCTGGACATTGTAGGGAAGCGTTTTCCACACTGATCACAGCAGTGGCATTTTTTCTTAGCCAAGCTTCTTTGTTCATTCACCTCTGGTAGAACAGGGAAACCAGACTGATGCAATACTGAATTGGAAACAAAAACAAATGAAATGTTATTTAGAGGCATTTCTGGACTTAAATTAGCGTGAAGTTAATGTACCCAATTATCAATTTAGCATCCATTTATAATTTGATTATACAATCGTTTTATATTTTAGGTAGTCAATGCTAAAATAAATCAAAACAAACGACTAGAGAAAAACATCCTTATGGCATGCTGTATATCCATATAGACACATTAAGCAACTTACAGAGGTCTTGGTGATCATTGGGTCCTCCCTGTTGAGCAGAATCGCTTGAGGTGATGTTGAGAGAGTCCATCTTTGCTTCAAGTCTGGAGTCCACAGTCAGATGTGATCAGAAATGATTGATATCCTGGAGGAGTTGTGGAGAACAGACAACTACACACTCTTCTTATACTAGAGAGGCTGAGGTGGAACCACTAACTGCTTGGTGTTGATTGGCCAAAGAGGAGAACAATAGAATCATCAGCCACCAATCACAACCTAACAAACTGCTGCATGTCCTCCACCCCTCTCTGACTCCTCCCCCAGGTCGTGCTGTTAGATTGCTTTGTAAGCTTCATATTTAATATATGAATCTATCTACATCCAATATATAGTATCTGACTATGATGATTGAAATTCTTTATTTGGAATACCCCTTGAGATACAATAAAATCCAGATAATATATGTACAGTCTAATAATATTAAATAAGTGGATATGAATTAATTAATTGTTACTGCAGCAGAACCATTAAGAGGATTCACAAACACTATTTGTCTTCCACAACACAAACTGCGACCCACCCCTAAAATTATTCCAAACAGTCTTCATAAATAGCACACAAGCCCTGCACACACTTTTCTTTATTTATTTTTATTACGTTGCAATGTAATTTCAATTTGTTTCGACTTTAGAATACAGTGATTTCTGTACAGGACTGGTCAATGCCTGACAACAAATTAGTATATTGGCAAAGCAAGCAAACAATATATAAGAATGTACAGACACAGTATGTATTTTGTAACACATTTTATTGCATCCATACTTACAACATAAATTATGTCACCAGAAAAATATGTAAAAATGTGATTTTGTGCTAATTTCTTCCCTGTCACAGACAATGTCTAATTTAAAAGGTAAAACAAACCCCAATAAGAAAATCCATTAACAAGTTAAACAAAATCGATCTATACACATTTTATTAAAACAAATGTTAATGCTAAATAGTGAACAAACCCCACATTCTTTCCCAGGTTAAAACATGCTAAATGATAATGGCTGATGCTTCATTCACTATAGACAATGCATTCAAATGCAGATATTAAACGTGTTAATGGTTACTGGTTGTCTGACAGATCACCTGTTAATGATTGACATTATGGATGAACTGAGACCATTTTACACCTCTTTGACTCTGTTGAGTTTCAACAGAACTACAGAAATAGGTCTATCATCACATGGAACTTTTTATTATCCTTTGTGAAATGTTAATGGTGTTGTAAGGGATATGTTTTGTTAAAATAGCTCTAGTAATCATTGATAGGCTATATTGTTTGTTCAGTAACAGATGTCTCCATACCTACTTCACTAACATAATTATTATGATTTCTTAATGTGAAATGTGATAATTATACAATTGATCAACAGTATTATGTAGGAGGAAAGGCCTGGTTTTATTTGAAAAAATGCTCACGTGTGCTTAAAACAGAGACAATTATTATATACAAAAACGTGTTAATTCCTTCAATCTCAGTTGGAATGCAGACAAATCTGTAATGACAACCAGAGAACTGGCCATTTGAACACTACTGTATACTGGCTGAGGATGGGAGAAAAACCTTATTTTCTGTGTCACTAATCATACATAACAACATTCACTTAGTTGTGCCACAATGTCTAATATAAAATGTATATTAAAAAGTGTCATATACAGTAGGCCTACTGGTCTATAAAATAAATACATATAATAAGGTGTATGGTCAAAATGGGAATTAAAAGACATGTATGTTAGTTAGTTAGTTAGTTATTTATAAAACATTGGGTCCAAACAATAATTAAAAACCCGTGAATCAAAAAACTTTAAAAGATTCAAATATATAATACACAATCCCTATCTATTCTATTGCTCCACACGTGACAATCAATACCCTCATGTCCATATTTCACTCTGATATCTTGTGTGATGGGACACACCAGTATGTGCTGTTCGTTTTGTATACCAGTCTCACATTGGCAAAACCGCTGTTCAGGTAGTTCTTCTTATCAACTAGTGGATTTACTCTGGTGTGCTTAATGCCCTAGCAGAGGCATGCTATATTTCCCCCTGTGGGACAATCGTTTTGGTTTTATGTCACTTTAGGCCCCACTACAGTATAGCTGTATTACTGCATTATAATGTATTGACGTACCGTAGGCTATACTATCAGCATATAGGGTCACAGTCTGTCTCTCTCTCTCTCTCTCTCTCTCTCTCTCTCCCATTCAGTTGAACATCGGCTGTGAGTCAGAGTTCAGTAACACGTTTTATTGCATCCAACAATTACAACATATGTCAAAAGAAACAATATGTCTAATTTAAAAGGTAAAAAAAAATTCCAATGAGAAAATCCATTAACAAGTTAAACAAAGTTGATCTATACATACAGCTGTATGGTCACAAAAAATATATATATACCAAAGGCTTTTTCCACACACATCACAATCATTTGGGTTTCTCTTCAGTGTGAGTTTTCTGGTGTTTTTTGAGGCTGTCCATTCGAGAGAAATGTTGTCCACACTGATTACACCCATAGGGTTTCTCTCCAGTATGAATTATCTGGTGTTTTTTAAGGTTGCTCAAATTAGAGAAGTGTTGTAGACACTGATCACATCCATAGGGTTTCTCTCCAGTGTGAATTATCTGGTGTGTTTTAAGGCTTACCATGTGGGAGAAGTGTTGTCCACACGTACCATACTATCAGCATATAGGGTCACAGTCTCTCTCTAGGTAAAAGGTAAAAAAAAAAGTCCAATGAGAAAATCCATTAACAAGTTAAACAAAGTTGATCTATACAGCTGTATGGTCACAAAATATATATATATACCAAAGCCTTTTTCCTCACACATCACAATCATTTGGGTTTCTTTTCAGTGTGAGTTTTCTGGTGTTTTCTAAGGGTGGACTTGTCATAGAAGTGATGGCCACACTGATCACATCCATAGGGTTTCTCTCCAGTGTGAATGCTCTGGTGTCTTTTGAGGCTGTCCATTAAAAAGTAAAAAAGTCCAATAAGAAAATCCATTAAAAAGTTAAACAAAATCGATCTATACAATAAAAAAAACATGAATCTAAAAACTTTGTTTAATATATATAAAAACATATATATATATATATACCAAAGGCTTTTTCCACACAATCATTTGGGTTTCTCTTCAGTGTGAGTTTTCTGGTGTTTTTTTAGGCTGTCCATTCGAGAGAAATGTTGTCTACACAGATCACAACCATAGGGTTTCTCGCCAGTGTGAATTTTCTGGTGTGTTTTAAGGTTTGCCATTTGAGAGAAGTGTTGTCCACACTGATCACATCCATAGGGTTTCTCGCCAGTGTGAATTTTCTGGTGGGTTTTAAGGTTGTCAATTCGAGAGAAGTGTTGTCCACACTGATCACATCCATAGGGTTTCTCTCCAGTGTGAATTCTCTGGTGGCTTTTAAGGCTGGACATTTGAGAGAAGTGTTGTCCACACTGATCACATCCATAGGGTTTCTCTCCAGTGTGAATTCTCTTGTGTGTTTTAAGGTGTCCCATTGTAGAAAAGTGTTGTCCACACTGATCACATCCATAGGGTTTCTCTCCAGTGTGAATTCTCTGGTGTTTTTTCAGGTTGGACTTGACAGAGAAGTGTTGTCCACACTGATCACATCCATAGGGTTTCTCTCCAGTGTGAATTCTCTGGTGTGTTTTAAGGTGTCCCATTGTAGAAAAGTGTTGTCCACACTGATCACATCCATAGGGTTTCTCTCCAGTGTGAATTCTCTGGTGTGTTTTAAGGTTTACCATGTGGGAGAAGTGTTGTCCACACTGATCACATCCATAGGGTTTCTCTCCAGTGTGAATTTTCTGGTGTTTTTTCAGGTGTGCCATTCGAGAGAAGTGTTTCCCACACTGATCACATCCATAGGGTTTCTCGCCAGTGTGAATCTTCTGGTGGCTTTTAAGGCTGGACATTTGAGAGAAGTGTTGTCCACACTGATCACATCCATAGGGTTTCTCTCCAGTGTGAATTGTCTGGTGTGTTTTAAGGGTGTTCATTTGAGAGAAGTGTTGTCCACACTGATCACATCCATAGGGTTTCTCTCCGGTGTGAATTTTCTGGTGCCTTTTAAGGTGTGCCATTTGAGAGAAGTGTTGTCCACACTGATCACATCCATATGGCTTCTCTCCAGTGTGAATTCTCTGGTGTGTTTTAAGGTGTCCCATTGTAGAAAAGTGTTGTCCACACTGATCACATCCATATGGCTTCTCTCCAGTGTGAATTCTCTGGTGTGTTTTAAGTCTAGACATTGTAAGGAAGCGTTTCCCACACTGATCACAGCAGTGGCATTTTTTCTTAGCCAAGCTTCTTTGTTCATTCACCTCTGGTAGAACAGGGAAACCAGACTGATGCAATACTGAATTGGAAACAAAAACAAATGAAATGTTATTTAGAGGCATTTCTGGACTTAAATTAGCGTGAAGTTAATGTACCCAATTATCAATTTAGCATCCATTTATAATTTGATTATACAATCGTTTTATATTTTAGGTAGCCAATGCTAAAATAAATCAAAACAAACGACTAGAGAAAAACATCCTTATGGCATGCTGTATATCCATATAGACACATTAAGCAACTTACAGAGGTCTTGGTGATCATTGGGTCCTCCCTGTTGAGCAGAATCGCTTGAGGTGGTGTTGAGAGAGTCCATCTTTGCTTCAAGTCTGGAGTCCACAGTCAGATGTGATCAGAAATGATTGATATCCTGGAGGAGTTGTGGAGAACTGACAACTACAAACTCTTCTTATACTAGAGAGGCTGAGGTGGAACCACTAACTGCTTGGTGTTGATTGGCCAAAGAGGAGAACAATAGAATCATCAGCCACCAATCACAACCTAACAAACTGCTGCATGTCCTCCACCCCTCTCTGACTCCTCCCCCAGGTCGTGCTCTATGCAACATTCTAGAAATAAACTGTGAGATTGCTTTGTAAGCTTCATATTTAATAATATTAATCTATCTACATCCAATATAGAGTATAGATTTATTGGGAATACCCCTTGAGATATAATAAAATCTGGATAATATATGTACAGTCTAAAATTATTGAATAAGTGGATATTAATTAATTAATTGTTACTGCAGCAGAGCCATTAAGAGGATTGCTCCACATTCTTTGAGTAACATAGAACCAGCTCTGTCTTAAGAAACAACAAGAAAAACACTATTTGTCTTCCAAAACACAAACTGCCACCCACCCCTTAAATTATTCCAAACAGTCTTCATAAATAGTACACAAGCCTTCACATCTTGTCTTTCACAGGTATACTACCGCACACTATACTTGTATTTTTTAATTTTATTAAGTTGCAATGTAAGTTCAATTTGTTTCGACTTTAGAAGACAGTGATTTATGTACAGTACTGGTCAATGCCTGACAACAAATTAGTATATTGGCAAAGCGCCCCTCCACAAATGGCTGTAGACACAATATATAAGCATGTACAGACACAGTATGTATTTTGTAACACGTTTTATTGCATCCATACTTACAACATATGTCACCTGAAAAATATGTACAAATGTGATTTTGTGCTAATTTCTTCCCTGTCACAGACAATGTCTAATTTAAAAGGTAAAAGTCCAATAAGAATATCCATTAACAAGTTTAAAAAAAACGATCTATACATACAGCTGTATGGTCACAATATATATATATATATATATATATATATATATATATATATATATATATATATATATATATATATATATATATATATACAAGGATTTCAACACACATCACAATCATTTGAGTTTCTCTTCAGTATGAGTTTTCTGGTGTTTTCTAAGGGTGGACTTGTCATAGAAGTGGTGGCCACACTGATCACATCCATGGGGTTTCTCTCCAGTGTGTTTTAAGGCTTACCATGTGAGAGAAGTGCTGCACTTTATTAAAACAAATGTCAATGCTAAATAGTGAACAAACCCCACATTCTTTCCGAGGTTAAAACATGCTAAATGATTATGGCTGATGCTTCATTCACTATAGACAATGCATTCAAATGCAGATCGTGTTAATGGTCACTGGTTGTCTACCTGTCACCTGTTAATGATCACATTATGGATGAACTGAGACCATTTTACACCTCTTTGACTCTGATGAGTTTCAACAGAACTACAGAAATCGGTCTATCATCACATGGAACTTTTTATTATCCTTTGTGAAATGTTAATAGGGTTGTAAGGGATATGTTTTGTTAAAATAGCTCTAGTAATCATTGATAGGCTATATTGTTTGTTCAGTAACAGAAGTCTCCATACCTACTTCACTAACATCATTATTATGCTTTCATAATGTGAAATGTGATAATAATGCAATTGATCAACATTATTATGGAGGAGGAAAGGCCTGGTTTTATTTAAAAAATGCTCACGTGTGCTACAACAGAGAAAATACATTATACATGTGC
This sequence comes from Protomyctophum parallelum, assembly GCF_964188405.1. Classification (NCBI taxonomy): domain Eukaryota; kingdom Metazoa; phylum Chordata; class Actinopteri; order Myctophiformes; family Myctophidae; genus Protomyctophum; species Protomyctophum parallelum. The sequence goes on from NC_139700.1 coordinate 45,342,607, forward strand.
TAATTTCTTCAATCTCAGTTGGAATGCAGACAAATCTGTAATGACAACCAGAGAACTGGCTATTTGAACACTACTGTATACTGGCTGAGGATGGGAGAAAAAACTTATTTTCTGTGTCACTAATCGTACATCACAACATTCACTTAGTTGTGCCGTGATGTCTAATATAAAATGTCTATTAAAAAGTGTCATATACAGTACTGGTATATACAATATAAACGATCAAGTGCAATATTAAATATAAATTAGTATATGTGAAATAAATACATATAATAAGGTGCATGGTTAAAATGGGAATTAAAAGAGAGAAACATTTGCAGCAGAAATGAACAGCAGCATAATACAGAATCACAGTCTGTTGTGCAGGTTAGAGAAAACACTTAGCAGCAGATAATATCACACATAGTATAGTTAATTAGTTACTTTATTGACACAAATGTATAAAACATTGGGTCCAAACAATAAAAAACCCACTAATCAAAAAACTTTAAAGGGTACAATACAGCATTCTTTACAACAGGAACATTCTATTGCTCCACAAGTGACTGGCCAGCATGTAGCATATACGCAATAATCTCGTGTCCATATTTCACTCTGATATCTTGTGTGTAGCCTATGTGCTGTTTATTTTGTATACCAGTCTCACATTGGCAAAACCTCTGTTCAGGTGGTTCTTCTTATCAACTAGTCAACTAGTACCAACAAGGTCGACTAGTGGACTAGTCGACTAGTAAATAATGCCCGAGCAGAGGCATGACATATTTCCCCCGGCTTTGGTTTATGTCACTTTAGGCCCCACTACAGTATATCTGTATTACTGCATTATAATCTCTCTCTCTCTCTCTCTCTCTCTCTCTCTCTCTCTCTCTCTCTCTCTCTCTCTCTCTCTCTCTCTCTCCCCTTCAGTTGAACATCGGCTGTGAGTCAGAGTTCAGCTCTTCGGCTCCGGTCTTGCTCCAGTATTCTCACGACGCCGGTCGGACCTGGTCTCTGGTGAGGGAGGGCTGTTACCCAGGATCCCCCGGGGCGGCGGGGGGCTGTCAGGGCAGCGGCCGCGAGCTGCGGGAGCCCACTGTATACAACACGGGAGACTACGAACAGTGGACCCGAGTCACCGTGGTGGTGCCGCGCAACGTAGCTGCCAGGTAGTCAATTTGAATAAGACTGACTTCAGGGAGAATGAGCATGCACAAAGAAAATCCCCTGCTCTCAGTGCTCACTAGTTTGAAAACGCCCCCCTGTGGCTTAATGGCCACACTGCACAGTAAATACATCTAGGGGTGTGGCTAAGAATCTGGGGGTTGGACTAGGGGTGTGGCTGAGAAGAGTTACCTAGAGGTACCCAGGAAAACCTAGAGGGCCCAATTTTTCCTGGAGGAAAAATCGGAACGTATATCATTTGTTCCGTAAAACACAACTCAGCATTGTTGTTTTTGTCGACTATAAAACTAAGACGAAAAATGTCCATCGACTACCTTTTTTCACTGTCGAATAGTAAATGGAAATTAAATGAAAACTAAGCTTTGATGACGAAAACTAAGACTAAATGTATTGACAATTCGTCAACAGATAAAAAACTAGAATAAATGTATAATGAATAAAGGGACTAGTGAGAGATCCAGTATCAGTAATTTTACACTTGGTTGCATACAGCAAGTGTAAGATCAGTCATTACGACGGCATCAAGGCCCGCCAAAATACATTTTAGTCGACTAAATCAACTGTAGATTTAGTCGACTAAAATCATTCCATTCCAGGTGACTAAAATGTGAATAAAACAAAATGAAAACCATTGAAGAGACTATTATGACTAAAACTAAAAATAGAAATGTGCTGCCAAAAACAACACTGTTGCTCTGCAGTAAAAACCCGCCGCTGTTTGTTTTGTCCCCCCTCAGTAAGACCCGGTTCCGGTGGTTCCAGGAGAGCAGTGTCCACAGAGACGCTCCGCCGTTCGCTCTGGACGGCGTTTACATCTCTGAGCCGTGTCCCAACCACTGCGGAGGACACGGAGAGTGCATCAGCGGAGTCTGCTTCTGTGACATGGGATACACAGGTACACGCACGGTCGCACGCACGCAGACAGGCAGACTTTGTGGGTATAAGTTACAGACCCATAAGGGTTCAATTTGGTTCTATAAACTATCAACAAATATAGGTGTTGTTGGTATTCAACAGGCATGAAACGTACACCCTTGCTTCAAGGTTTTTAGCAGGCTACTCTCATGATGGAAGAGCACAGGATTGACGTATGTGTGCATGCGTGTGTTCCAGTGGAGCAGGACAGCTGTGTCCCCTCGGTAGCCACGCCCACAGAGCTGATGGAGGACTTTGAGGGGAAGCTGAGCCCCCTGTGGCAGGCTCTGAGCGGCGGGCAGATCGGCGGGGGGTGTGGCACCATCAGCGAGGGCAAAGCTCTCTACTTCAACAGCCCTGGACGAAGACAAGCCACCACGGTACCCCTGGACACCACTAACACGCGGTAACGATCCCACTCCTGACACCTGTTGCCGTATACACTCACCTCATTGGCCTCGGTTGAGAGTCCCCGGTGATGTTGGATAGTTTTTCATAAACCTTTGGACCGCTACCATGTGTTTTACCGCAGCAGGCATGTGTTTTACCTGAAACATTATGTTTGACCCCAGAAACCACCTGTTTTACCCTAGAAAACATTATGTTTGACCCCAGAAACCACCTGTTTTGTATCGTCATATTTTAACTTTTCATGGTTTTTTCTCATAAATAAATGCCCCACTTCATCGTACTACAGTGTACTAAAAGTAGCAAATTATGTAGCACAACATGGCATTTTTTGAGCTTTTTGGGGCAATTCTGACACGTTTTGGACATACTGAATCCATCCGTTCCATTCGACATTGACAATATTCATACTGTGATCCTATACAGGCTGGTTCAGTTCTACATCCGTATCGGCAGCAAGAGTCTGGGTCCCACCTGCACCAGGCCTCGCTCACGCAACGAAGGTTAGAAGCATCTCTGCTGCCTCCTTTTGGCCATTTATTGACACTGCAGGCTGAATAGCACGCATTGACCCGACCAATGCTGGCCACCAAAACCTGATCACCATGAGTGCTTTAAAAATATATATATATATATTACACATTACATTTTCATGTTAAAATCAGTAGATTGGGCCCAGGCCGTAGCGTAACGGTCTGGGCACCGGACTGGTAATCCAGTCGCAGTGTGCCGCGGGTTCGACTCCCGGACCCGACACGGCCTTTACTGCATGTCATCCCCCCATCTCTCTCCCGTTTCCTGTCAGCCTACTGTCTGTCCCTTCAAAAATCAATAAAAGGCGTAAGCCGCAAAAATATCTTAAAAAAAAAAAAAAAAATCAGTAGATTGGTTGATTATTATTATTATTATTATTATACTTTTTTACGTTGCTAGATTAAAATTGTGAAGCAGCAAGCTTGTAAATTAGCGCTTTCATTAAGTGGCTATAATGGTTTTAAAATGTCTCCTTTCTAGTGGAGTTATAACTGTACAATATTTGTCCTTGAAATGCAGCGGAAAGAAAATACGTATATTATAATACGTATTATAATGACTAATTATAGCCATAATACGTAAATATTAAAAAGAAATATATACACTCATGTGTGTCTTGTGCCACTAGGTGTCATTGTTCAGTTCTCCAGCAACAACGGTGTCCAGTGGCACTTCCTCAGGGAGCTGGACTTCGGCTCCTTCCTGGAGCCCCAGGTGGTCACCATAGAGCTGCCCCCGACCGCCAAGACCCCCTACACTGTGTTCAGATGGTGGCAACCGCAGCAGGGTGTGTGCACGCACGCACACACGCACGACACGGCACGCTCGCACGCACCAGTGTTGTTTTTGGCAGCACATTTTAGTCTTTAACCCATTCTGACCTAAGATCAGATTCTAAAAAGCTATGTTTCTACGTCAGTCGTTCTTTAATTTTTTTTAAATAGCAGACCTACAAGCTTGTAGATATGCTATTTTTCAATAGCTAAAGCATAGCATGATGCTAACGCCAAAAGGGGTTCCCACAACAAAATGGGTTAAATATCATAAGATTTTAGTCCACTAAATCTACAGTTGATAGAGTCTACTGAAGTGTATTTTGGCGGGCCTTGATGCCGTCGTGATGGCGTAATTTTACACTTGAAAATAGCCAATCTAAAAGCTCACAACGCGTCGCAGCACAGCGCGTCGTGGTAGGTCTGCTATTTTCAGCATGCAACCAACTGTAAAATGACTTGTCCACTATCTCACAAATCTCTTGTCCTGCACTAGTCCCTTCCTAACATCTTGGTGTAGTTTCTATCTGTTGACGAAATTGTCAGTAGGCTATATTTAGTCTGAGTTTTAGTCATTTTTTTTGTTTCCATTTAGTTTTCGTCAGTGAAAAATGGTAGTCGACGAAATAATTTCGTCTTAGTTTTAGGGCCGATTCATACTCCTATTTTACCGCTGTTTCGGCGCTGTAGTGCCGAAATGATTTCGGCTCGTCAGAAATTTTCAGTAGCACCGAAGAGCCGACTTTAGGACTGTACCCGCCCCCCCGAACCTCAAATGACGTCAAATTGTAGGCTCTACAGAGCCCAATGACGTCACATTGTAGGCTCTACAGCGCCGAACCGATTTTTATTCGGCTCTAAAATAGGAGTATGAATCGGCCCTAAGTCGACAAAAACAACACTGGCACTCACGCACGCACAACAATTAACGGTTAATATCACACATTGACCGTAACCTTATTGTGTCAATAATGCTATAAGTCTTACAACTAAGTCTTACAACTTTACGAAAATGCCCTGCGAGTTTAATTAAAGTTGTTTAGAATTGCATGACAAACATATTTATTCAGTCTCACCAACCACCCATTATGTCATTATTATGCTTCATTAACAGTTAAACTATGATTCTTGCTTTTACATGTACCTAATCTAACTCTCTCTCCTCTCTCCGTGCAGGTAAACATTCAGCTCAGTGGGGGCTGGACGAGGTGTTCGTAGGGATGAATGACAGCTCCAGGTCGGGCTTCTACGATAAGTTTGACGGGTCACATCCTCTCAGAAGCAACTGGTACCGCGTGCAGGGAGGAGAGGTGGCCGTGGACTGTCTGTCCCTGGACACTGCGCTGACCTTCCATTCTGAGGCCATAGACAGTAAGACACACGAACAAAACATCACGCACATAAGCATGCACGCACCTGAGACCTATGTGCAGAGGGTGTAACATCATCATCATACCCGGAAGTTATGCGGGAACGCCTACTGAGTGGCAAAAAACTACTTCCTGGCCTTGGCAGCCCATTCACAACCAAACAGAAAAGTCATATTTGATTACATTAACGACATTAAACTCACTTTGCCACTCGATTTGTCAATCACTTCATGCATCCGCATGCCCTCTTTTTTTCCCTCTCTAGCTGGTGTGGGTTCAGGTTATCTGATCCCAGGTCTGTTTATCGTTATGTGTAAACCCCAAAATGGATTCGAGAAGACCCATACTGAGTTTGGGAGCCTGCAAAATAGACAGTGAGCGAGCGCTAAATTATTAGATAGATAGCAGCTTTAATACTCCTATCATGCTCTAGTAATAGTTTGGTATGAAGAATGTAAAATGAAGCCGTTCTTGTTCACAGTAGATGTCCATACTTAAAGGAAGTGAAAGACATGTGTTGTGATGAGCTTTCTGTAATGAACACACAACTTAGGATCTGTAGCTGTCAACCCTTTATTTGTAAAAGAAGAAATTGGGACAGTGTTTTTTTACAGAGTAAATATTCTACATTCTACATGTTACCTTGCATTCTATGAAGACAACATACTACAGAGAATCTACACAAATAATGAAACTAAGTGATTGAAATACACTATATACTGACACCACGCTAGACAGGAACGCCCACAAATGTCACATCCGGTTTTAGCCCAGGGTAAGAATTTTCTATGCAACTTGGTCCAATCCTTAATCACATACGGACAAACATCTATGCCGATAATATCTAACTTGCGGAGGTAGCGTGCCTTGTCCACGGGAAACAGATCTTTCAACGTATGGCATTGCAAATACGTTTGATAATCGCTACTCTGCGCAATATTGTTTTGAAATGCTTCAAATTGCATTGCAGTGAACGAGAGCAAATCACAACTTCCCCTGGGGGTGGGCCATAGTGGGCGGAGTCGCTCTGAATACACGCCGTGGTGTCAGTCTATATACACAATATGTTAGTCCAAACAACACATGTCAACACACAGAGCAATGTGGGCAAACACTGCTTCTCATATTGTTATCAGTGTCAGCAGCACATTTTACAAGTTGACAATCTATTCAAAAAAATAAATGTATAGTTTAATGTATCTAGCTTTAGATTGCAATTTTACAAACTGTACACGTAAAGGTTTTGATCACCACAATCACTTTTGGCGTCTTTATTTTTCTTCCCCCCTTTATCTTCAATATATTCTCAGCCAATCAAATCCTCACTATGGGATGATCAGCCAATCACAAGCCAATGTTTGTGTTCACACAAACCTGGGAAGCTGGGCATAGGAAGGGATAGCGCCCCTCAAAAAAGCACTAATCATTTAACAGCTTTGTTCCTCTTTGTGAGTCTTCATGTGTGTTTTTAGATTATCCTTTCGACTAAAGCCTGTGCCACAAACTATACACGTAAAGGGCTTTTCCCCTGTATGAGTCCTCATGTGTACTTTTAGACTACCCTTTTGACTAAAGCCTGTGCCACAAACTGTACACGTAAAGGGCTTTTCCCCTGTATGAGTCCTCATGTGTAATTTTAGATTAGTCTTTGAACTACAGCCCTTGCCACAAACTGTACAGGTAAAGGGGTTTTCCCCTGTGTGAGTCAACATGTGTACTTTTAGACTACGCCTTTGAGTAAAGCCACTGTGACACACTGTACAAACAAATGGCTTTCCCCCTGAATGAATTATTGTGTGCCTCTTCAGATCTTCCTTGCGATTAAACATTTTACCACAATCTGTACACATAAAGGGTTTTTCCTCTGTATGAGTGATCATATGAATTTTTAGAGTATCCTTTCTTTGACAGCCCTTTCCGCAGACTGTACAAACAAATGGCCTTTCCCCTGAATGAATCATTGTGTGCGTCTTCAGATTGTCCTTGCGATTAAACATTTTACCACAATCTGCACAACTAAAACATTTCTTACCTATTTGACTCCTCGTGGAGTGACCTTGTTTTGGTGGTTTGAGGTCATGGAGCAGCTTGTTGCTCAAAGACAAACTATTTCCTCCTATGTGTTGTGTATTGTGCAATTGCTGTGTGGTTAAACCTGATTGGTCATCCGTGGTCTCATCCCACTCATCACTGTCTTCAGTGATGTCAGATTCAGAACTGTGTGAAGAGATGAGCTGATGAGCACTAGTTGGTTGTGATGTTCCACAGTCCTCTACATCAGCTTGTGTTTCCATGTGTTTAGATGAGGTGCTGGCTACAGGTTCTGTTTGTATGTTTTCATCATATTCATGTTTCACTGATAGTAATGTCTCTGTTGATCCACCATCCTCTACTGATCTTTGAAGTAGCTCATCCTGTTCCTCCATCTGTGGAGATGATGGCTCCTCTTTGATCAGACTGGAGGTTCTCTCCTCCTGTTCATATTTAATCTGTGGACACTCTGGTTCCTCTTTGATCAGACTGGAGGTTCTCTCCTCCTGTTCCTCTTTAATCTGTAGAGACCCTGGTTCTTCTTTGACCAGACTGTATGTTCTCTCCTGCTGCTCAGGGAATACCTCCTCTTTACACACAAGGAGGTGTAGACGGAAGATACAGAATAGAAACACATTATTACACAAAACTTCTGCTGTTAGTTCCATATCTGTCCCAATGTTGTTTTGATTCCAGTGTGATGTGTCACACAAATTATTGTTTCTTACCTCACCAATGCTTATTTTCTAAAACAAGCCACTCCTTGTTTCTCAAATATGATTTATCATTAGCTACAACCTGTTGCTATCAGATATATCCACAGAGAATGTTTTTGAATGCTAGTTTAACCCTAACATGAATGGATTGATGCAGTTGGAAGAGTTACCGTGTTAAAACATGTTCAAGACTTTAACAGTTAACTTAGTAAAGGTTAAGGTAGTAAAGCTTTTTACCAACCTGCTCTGTGTAGTTTGACGATTGGTTGTAAAACCATATCCAGTAGACTGCGTTGGCGGTCAGTTTCTTGCTTGATTTGGAAAGCTTCATCCTCATACTCTGTTAGAATTCTTCCAACAATCCCAAATATCTCTTCAGCCGCAGCAGATAGTCTCTGGTTGACCAAGGACTTCAATGTTTGTAGTAAAGCCATAACTCAAAACTTTTCCACATAAACTTATACTAGATGTTTTTTTAAAGAGCAAAAATCTTATAAAATGAAAGGAGAGGTTCAGCTCTTAACAACTAGCAGAGATTAAAGTGACTCTAAGCAGAACAAACTCTTGTTAAATACTAACAGAGGACCAATCAGAGTCAGGGGGTGTGACACAACAATAGAACAAAGCTGGCCAATCACTGCTCCCAACAACAAGGCAACTCAATATGTGTTATATCAAACATTAAGCAAATTAAACATAAAATGACAATCAGAGTTAGTGAAAAAATAAAGATAAATTAAAAGTTTTCTATTCTACCCTGGATTTGAACCTTATTGCCTATTAAAAAGCACATTCAGGGCACAGAGCGAAGAAAATAATAGCAAAAACAATAAACAGTTTAATTTGTCAGTGTCAGTGTACAACATTATTTACCATCTCAATGAAAGGCAGCGACAAACATGCATGTAACACTGTTACAATAGTCAAGCCTACTGAAGATTAATACATGGACACGTTTTTCTAGCACTTATTTGGACATAAATCATTTAACTTTGATGGTGCTAATGTGGCTGCTTGGAGTTCTGAGTCCATGACTAAGTCAAGGTTTGAAGCTGAGCGCTGGACTTTTCATCCACCATCCTTCCTTCCAAAACAATTACTTCAGTTTTGTATTTTTGTCACTGTATTGTTTACAGTACAAGATGCACATACACATGTCTAGTGATGATCTTTCTGTAATGAACACACAAAGGTTATGTAGCTGTCAACCCTTTATTTAAAAAAGGAGAAATTACGGACAGTGTTTTTTTTTACAATTGCAATTGCATTCAATGAATGTATGACAATATACTACGGATAATCTAAACAAATAATCAAACTACGTGATTGAATACACTATGACCATGTGTGTGTGCAGTGGGTGTTGTGAATTTAGGAATGCTTAAAGATGGAGTGCCGTGATTTTTTTCCACACTTAAACATGATCATCAGGTGTATTTAGGTGTATATGAGGTATAATTTTTTCAAAAAAGTGTACAGTATTTGTTAAAATGATGGTTTTATGTGGACACACCCACCAGTTCATTAGGTATGCGTGAGTTTAATCATAGCACCACCCACCTAATCCAGTCCCTCCGCCTCCTCCTTTAAGACCACCCACTTGTCCTAGTCCCTCCCCCTCCTTATAAAAGGACAGCCCATGGCTCTGCCCTTTTGTTTACAAAATGGCAAATTGGTGTCTGTAATGTAACAAAAACTCATGTTTTTGTGAATGTTAGAAGTGAACACTTCCCATATTTCTGAGATATCGTATAGGCACCATTATGCACTTATACTGCCACCATCCATGTATAGGCATATAATCCATGCATCCATACCATATCAGATCTGTTTTTTCTGATTTTTTATAATCATTTATTTATTTCCTCCAATTATATTGACCCTATTGTCAATCAGCTCAGCTCATCATCCAATTCGATCATAGTTTAACAGCAGAAACAATTAGTTTGATAGATCATTTAGCCTACAATATATTGTAGGCTATTGATTTCCTCCAGCTAAGCACCCTGGCATTAAAACTGTCCTTTATCTGACTGCATTGAGTTTCAGCAAAAGTCGCCAGATTTAAAGAAACAAGCGGCCAGGTCCACAAAAATAAGTCACAGAAATTGCCGTGAATATTTATGAAAACGTTTCAACAACACCAATCCTTTTAACAACATATTAATCTGAGGGTCCTTCACATGAACCATTGGTCAAGTCAACCACATCTCCCCTGAAAGTTACTTATATGAAAACAAGCCCAAGTCGCTTGTAATAGCCAGACATGGCAACTGGCAACATGACTTCCAGCGCGACACAACATACTTCTAATTCTTGACTTTACAGCCTCGTATAAGTATTAGGACCTACATACATATTGACTACAACAGCCAACAAGAATGCACACTGTGACACTACACTCTGTATCAAAGCCCGACCACTGTGATTATAAAAGAAACAACCTACTCCTTGAGAACAACAAGAGCAACTATACAGCAGAGCAGGTAGGCTATAAGACTGGTTTGTTGTGGTTTCCTCGATTAATCCTGAGCACCCGACGTGAACATTTACTTGCTTCCAATCTAACGAAAAACAGTCTGCTCTGCTGTGAACTGGTAATGTGTGAAATGACTGTTTGAAAATCTGCCACACAGTTAGACACACACAGAGCAGCAAAAGCAAACTGGCTGCGCTGTTCAGTTCACACGTGTGTATGTGGCAGGCAGCTCCGCCCACAGAGGTTGTCGTATTTAAAAAATATGTATAGAGGGGGAGGTGCGTGTTTGCGTGCAATATTTTTACGTCACACTATCCGTGTTTACTTCATTGGCCCATTTGACCGTCAAGGTTTCAGCCTCCAGGAAGAAACCCTAAATACAAAGTTATTACACCATTGGACATAAAAACGACTCCAGGGTGTCTAATGAAGTACTGTCACCCCATAGACACATGAAAAGCTGGAAAAATACAAAAATTGTGGCACTCCATCTTTAACTTTGTAAAGTCCAAATGTAGGGGCAAACTCAAGTTGCTTTCGTCACCTTTCAGATGATGTCGCAGGGATGCTAAGTATTTCCCAGTCTAAATAATTGAAATGCAAATGATTCCTAATCCTATATACATGTTCCACTCCATTCACACAATACTGTAGGAGTAGGCTATATCCACTCTACTTATCATAAAATGATCACATGCAAATTGGTTGGCTCATCCATTCAGCAACCATTCTCACCTGTCCATAACATCCTCCTAAGAAATCCACAACAGTGTAGATAAATGTGTAACTCCCATAACCTACGACTAGAAATAACAATACATTGATTTGTGTTATAACTGATATTGACAGTAGCACCTTACATGTAAAGACACATCTACTGTAGGCCTACACACAACTGACTTAATCATCCATCAAGAGTAACTGGTCAATCTGAAAGACATGTTTCATTAATATCAATTGTCAGATAACATATCAACTTATTATGTCCACAACTACTATTATTCTGTCATAGTTTTACCACCATCACAGTATGACTACGGGATGTGTCACCATCCTTAAACAAAACTATTAGAACATGAAGCATTTCTTATTATACGCTAGATGTACATGTGGTTACAGGCTAAGTACAATGGACAGTATGCACACTGTGATAATAAGACTTACTCCTATCATGTTCACTGTACAATTAATACTCCTATCATGATCTAGTAATAGTTTGGTATGAATCATGTAAAATTAAGCCATTCTTGTCACTGTATTGTTCACAGTAGATGTCCATACTTAAAGGAAGTGAAAGACATGTGTTGTGATGAGCTTCTTGTAATGAACACACAAAGGATCTGTAGCTGTCAAACCTTTATTTGAAAAATAAAAAAATACAGACAGTGTTTCATTTCTACAGGTATGACAGAGTAAATATATTCTATTACAATGCATTCTATGAAGACAACTATTCTATAACGAAAATCTAAACAAATGATAAAACTGAGTGATTGCTAGTTACAATTGCACCACTAGTGTATTCATAATAATGAATAGGACATTTTAATCCCTCTCTTTATGACACGTATTCATGTGTGTTTTTTTTTTCTCACAAACTGTAGATGCAATGGGCTTTTCCCCTGTATGAGTCCTCATGTGTCTGTTTAAGTGGCCACTATGAGTACAGCCCTTGCCACAAACTGTACATGTATAGGGTTTTTCCCCTGTATGAGTCCTCATGTGTATTTTTAATTGGCCACTATGAGTACAGCCCTTGCCACAAACGGTACACGTAAAGGGCTTTTCCCCTGTATGAGTCATCATATGAGATTTTAGAGTATCCTTTCGATTAAAGCCACTGTCACACACTGTACAAACAAATGGCTTTCCCCCTGAATGAATCATTGTGTGCTTCTTCAGAGTTCCCTTGTGATTAAACATTTTACCACAATCTACACAACTAAAACATTTCTTACCTAATTGACTCCTCGTGGAGTGACCTTGTTTTGGTGGTTTGAGGTCATGGAGCAGCTTGTTGCTCAAAGACAAACTAGTTCCTCCCATGTGTTGTGTATTGTGCAATTGCTGTGTGGTTAAACCTGATTGGTCATCCGTGGTCTCATCCCACTCATCACTGTCTTCAGTGATGTCAGATTCAGAACTGTGTGAAGAGATGAGCTGATGAGCACTAGTTGGTTGTGATGTTCCACAGTCCTCTACATCATCTTGTGTTTCCATGTGTTTAGATGAGGTGCTGGCTACAGGTTCTGTTTGTATGTTTTCATCATATTCATGTTTCACTGGTTGTGATGTTCCACAGTCCTCTACATCATCTTGTGTTTCCATGTGTTTAGATGAAGAACATGAAGCATTTCTTATTATACGCTAGATGTACATGTGGTTACAGGCTAAGTACAATGGACAGTATGCACACTGTGATAATAAGACTTACTCCTATCATGTTCACTGTACAATTAATACTCCTATCATGATCTAGTAATAGTTTGGTATGAATCATGTAAAATTAAGCCATTCTTGTCACTGTATTGTTCACAGTAGATGTCCATACTTAAAGGAAGTGAAAGACATGTGTTGTGATGAGCTTCTTGTAATGAACACACAAAGGATCTGTAGCTGTCAAACCTTTATTTAAAAAATAATAAACAGTGTTTCATTTCTACAGGTATGACAGTGTAAATATATTCTATTGCAATGCATTCTATGAAGACAACTATTCTATAACGAAAATCTAAACAAATGATAAAACTAAGTGATTGCTAGTTACAATTGCACCACTAGTGTATTCATAATAATGAATAGGACATTTTAATCTCTCTCTTTATGACACGTATTCATGTGTGTTTTTTTTTCTCACAAACTGTAGATGCAATGGGCTTTTCCCCTGTATGAGTCCTCATGTGTCTGTTTAAGTGGCCACTATGAGTACAGCCCTTGCCACAAACTGTACATGTATAGGGTTTTTCCCCTGTATGAGTCCTCATGTGTATTTTTAATTGGCCACTATGAGTACAGCCCTTGCCACAAACGGTACACGTAAAGGGCTTTTCCCCTGTATGAGTCATCATATGAGATTTTATAGTATCCTTTCGACAAAAGCCTGTGCCACAAACTGTACACATATAGGGTTTTTCCCCTGTGTGAGTCAACATGTGTAATTTTAATTGGCCACTATGAGTACAGCCCTTGCCACAAACGGTACACGTAAAGGGCTTTTACCGCAGCAGATAGTCTCTGGTTGACCAAGGACTTCAATGTTTGTAGTAAAGCCATAACTCAAAACTTTTCCACATAAACTGATACTAGATGTTTTTTTAAAGAGCAAAAATCTTATAAAATGAAAGGAGAGGTTCAGCTCTTAACAACTAGCAGAGATTAAAGTGACTCTAAGCAGAACAAACTCTTGTTAAATACTAACAGAGGACCAATCAGAGTCAGGGGGTGTGACACAACAATAGAACAATAGAACAAAGCTGGCCAATCACTGCTCCCAACAACAAGGCAACTCAATATGTGTTATATCAAACATTAAGCAAATTAAACATAAAATGACAATCAGAGTTAGTGAAAAAATAAAGATAAATTAAAAGTTTTCTATTCTACCCTGGATTTGAACCTTATTGCCTATTAAAAAGCACATTCAGGGCACAGAGCGAAGAAAATAATAGCGAAAACAATAAACAGTTTAATTTGTCAGTGTCAGTGTACAACATTATTTACCATCTCAATGAAAGGCAGCGACAAACATGCATGTAACACTGTTACAATAGTCAAGCCTACTGAAGATTAATACATGGACACGTTTTTCTAGCACTTATTTGGACATAAATCATTTAACTTTGATGGTGCTAATGTGGCTGCTTGGAGTTCTGAGTCCATGACTAAGTCAAGGTTTGAAGCTGAGCGCTGGACTTTTCATCCACCATCCTTCCTTCCAAAACAATTACTTCAGTTTTGTATTTTTGTCACTGTATTGTTTACAGTACAAGATGCACATACACATGTCTAGTGATTATCTTTCTGTAATGAACACACAAAGGTTATGTAGCTGTCAACCCTTTATTTGAAAAAGGAGAAATTACGGACAGTGTTTTTTTTTACAATTGCAATTGCATTCAATGAATGTATGACAATATACTACGGATAATCTAAACAAATAATCAAACTATGTGATTGAATACACTATAACCATGTGTGTGTGCAGTGGGTGTTTTGAATTTAGGAATGCTTAACTTTGTAAAGTCCAAATGTAGGGGCAAACTCAAGTTGCTTTCGTCACCTTTCAGATGATGTGGTTACAGGCTAAGTACAATGGACAGTATGCACACTGTGATAATAAGACTTACTCCTATCATGTTCACTGTACAATTAATACTCCTATCATGATCTAGTAATAGTTTGGTATGAATCATGTAAAATTAAGCCATTCTTGTCACTGTATTGTTCACAGTAGATGTCCATACTTAAAGGAAGTGAAAGACATGTGTTGTGATGAGCTTCTTGTAATGAACACACAAAGGATCTGTAGCTGTCAAACCTTTATTTAAAAAATAATAAACAGTGTTTCATTTCTACAGGTATGACAGTGTAAATATATTCTATTGCAATGCATTCTATGAAGACAACTATTCTATAACGAAAATCTAAACAAATGATAAAACTAAGTGATTGCTAGTTACAATTGCACCACTAGTGTATTCATAATAATGAATAGGACATTTTAATCTCTCTCTTTATGACACGTATTCATGTGTGTTTTTTTTTCTCACAAACTGTAGATGCAATGGGCTTTTCCCCTGTATGAGTCCTCATGTGTCTGTTTAAGTGGCCACTATGAGTACAGCCCTTGCCACAAACTGTACATGTATAGGGTTTTTCCCCTGTATGAGTCCTCATGTGTATTTTTAATTGGCCACTATGAGTACAGCCCTTGCCACAAACGGTACACGTAAAGGGCTTTTCCCCTGTATGAGTCATCATATGAGATTTTATAGTATCCTTTCGACAAAAGCCTGTGCCACAAACTGTACACATATAGGGTTTTTCCCCTGTGTGAGTCAACATGTGTAATTTTAATTGGCCACTATGAGTACAGCCCTTGCCACAAACGGTACACGTAAAGGGCTTTTCCCCTGTATGAGTCATCATATGTGATTTTAGAGTATCCTTTCGACTAAAGCCTGTGCCACAAACTTTACACATATAGGGTTTTTCCCCTGTGTGAGTCAACATGTGTAATTTTAGACTACCCCTTTGATTAAAGCCACTGTCACACACTGTACAAACAAATGGCTTTCCCCCTGAATGAATCATTGTGTGCTTCTTCAGAGTTCCCTTGTAATTAAACATTTTACCACAATCTACACAACTAAAACATTTCTTACCTAATTGACTCCTCGTGGAGTGACCTTGTTTTGGTGGTTTGAGGTCATGGAGCAGCTTGTTGCTCAAAGACAAACTATTTCCTCCCATGTGTTGTGTATTGTGAAATCGCTGTGTGGTTAAACCTGATTGGTCATCCGTGGTCTCATCCCACTCATCACTGTCTTCAGTGATGTCAGATTCAGAACTGTGTGAAGAGATGAGCTGATGAGCACTAGTTGGTTGTGATGTTCCACAGTCCTCTACATCATCTTGTGTTTCCATGTGTTTAGATGAGGTGCTGGCTACAGGTTCTGTTTGTATGTTTTCATCATATTCATGTTTCACTGATAGTAATGTCTCTGTTGATCCACCATCCTCTACTGATCTTTGAAGTAGCTCATCCTGTTCCTCCATCTGTGGAGATGATGGCTCCTCTTTGATCAGACTGGAGGTTCTCTCCTCCTGTTCATAATTAATCTGTGGACACTCTGGTTCCTCTTTGATCAGACTGGAGGTTCTCTCCTCCTGTTCCTCTTTAATCTGTAGAGACCCTGGTTCTTCTTTGACCAGACTGTATGTTCTCTCCTGCTGCTCAGGGAATACCTCCTCTTTACACACAAGGAGGTGTATGGAGTCTAGACGGAAGATACAGAATAGAAACACATTATTACACAAAACTTCTGCTGTTAGTTCCATATCTGTCCCAATGTTGTTTTGATTCCAGTGTGAAGTGTCACACAAATTATTGTTTCTTACCTCACCAATGCTTATTTTCTAAAACAAGCCACTCCTTGTTTCTCAAATATGATTTATCATTAGCTACAACCTGTTGCTATCAGATATATCCACAGAGAATGTTTTTGAATGCTAGTTTAACCCTAACATGAATGGATTGATGCAGTTGGAAGAGTCACCGTGTTAAAACATGTTCAAGACTTTAACAGTTAACTTAGTAAAGGTTAAGGTAGTAAAGGTTTTACCAACCTGCTCTGTGTAGTTTGACGATTGGTTGTAAAACCATATCCAGTAGACTGCGTTGGTGGTCAGTTTCTTGCTTGATTTGGAAAGCTTCATCCTCATACTCTGTTAGAATTCTTCCAACAATCCCAAATATATCTTCAGCCGCAGCAGATAGTCTCTGGTTGACCAAGGACTTCAATGTTTGTAGTAAAGCCATAACTCAAAACTTTTCCACATAAACTGATACTAGATGTTTTTTTAAAGAGCAAAAATCTTATAAAATGAAAGGAGAGGTTCAGCTCTTAACAACTAGCAGAGATTAAAGTGACTCTAAGCAGAACAAACTCTTGTTAAATACTAACAGAGGACCAATCAGAGTCAGGGGGTGTGACACAACAATAGAACAATAGAACAAAGCTGGCCAATCACTGCTCCCAACAACAAGGCAACTCAATATGTGTTATATCAAACATTAAGCAAATTAAACATAAAATGACAATCAGAGTTAGTGAAAAAATAAAGATAAATTAAAAGTTTTCTATTCTACCCTGGATTTGAACCTTATTGCCTATTAAAAAGCACATTCAGGGCACAGAGCGAAGAAAATAATAGCGAAAACAATAAACAGTTTAATTTGTCAGTGTCAGTGTACAACATTATTTACCATCTCAATGAAAGGCAGCGACAAACATGCATGTAACACTGTTACAATAGTCAAGCCTACTGAAGATTAATACATGGACACGTTTTTCTAGCACTTATTTGGACATAAATCATTTAACTTTGATGGTGCTAATGTGGCTGCTTGGAGTTCTGAGTCCATGACTAAGTCAAGGTTTGAAGCTGAGCGCTGGACTTTTCATCCACCATCCTTCCTTCCAAAACAATTACTTCAGTTTTGTATTTTTGTCACTGTATTGTTTACAGTACAAGATGCACATACACATGTCTAGTGATTATCTTTCTGTAATGAACACACAAAGGTTATGTAGCTGTCAACCCTTTATTTGAAAAAGGAGAAATTACGGACAGTGTTTCTTTTTACAATTGCAATTGCATTCAATGAATGTATGACAATATACTACGGATAATCTAAACAAATAATCAAACTATGTGATTGAATACACTATAACCATGTGTGTGTGCAGTGGGTGTTTTGAATTTAGGAATGCTTAACTTTGTAAAGTCCAAATGTAGGGGCAAACTCAAGTTGCTTTCGTCACCTTTCAGATGATGTCGCAGGGATGCTAAGTATTTCCCAGTCTAAATAATTGAAATGCAAATGATTCCTAATCCTATATACATGTTCCACTCCATTCACACAATACTGTAGGAGTAGGCTATATCCACTCTACTTATCATAAAATGACCACATGCAAATTGGTTGGCTCATCCATTCAGCAACCATTCTCACCTGTCCATAACATCCTCCTAAGAAATCCACAACAGTGTAGATAAATGTGTAACTCCCATAACCTACGACTAGAAATAACAATACATTGATTTGTGTTATAACTGATATTGACAGTAGCACCTTACATGTAAAGACACATCTACTGTAGGCCTACACACAACTGACTTAATCATCCATCAAGAGTAACTGGTCAATCTGAAAGACATGTTTCATTAATATCAATTGTCAGATAACATATCAACTTATTATGTCCACAACTACTATTATTCTGTCATAGTTTTACCACCATCACAGTATGACTACGGGATGTGTCACCATCCTTAAACAAAACTATTAGAACATGAAGCATTTCTTATTATACGCTAGATGTATGTGGTTACAGGCTAAGTACAATGGACAGTATGCACACTGTGATAATAAGACTTACTCCTATCATGTTCACTGTACAATTAATACTCCTATCATGATCTAGTAATAGTTTGGTATGAATCATGTAAAATTAAGCCATTCTTGTCACTGTATTGTTCACAGTAGATGTCCATACTTAAAGGAAGTGAAAGACATGTGTTGTGATGAGCTTCTTGTAATGAACACACAAAGGATCTGTAGCTGTCAAACCTTTATTTAAAAAATAATAAACAGTGTTTCATTTCTACAGGTATGACAGTGTAAATATATTCTATTGCAATGCATTCTATGAAGACAACTATTCTATAACGAAAATCTAAACAAATGATAAAACTAAGTGATTGCTAGTTACAATTGCACCACTAGTGTATTCATAATAATGAATAGGACATTTTAATCTCTCTCTTTATGACACGTATTCATGTGTGTTTTTTTTTCTCACAAACTGTAGATGCAATGGGCTTTTCCCCTGTATGAGTCCTCATGTGTCTGTTTAAGTGGCCACTATGAGTACAGCCCTTGCCACAAACTGTACATGTATAGGGTTTTTCCCCTGTATGAGTCCTCATGTGTATTTTTAATTGGCCACTATGAGTACAGCCCTTGCCACAAACGGTACACGTAAAGGGCTTTTCCCCTGTATGAGTCATCATATGAGATTTTATAGTATCCTTTCGACAAAAGCCTGTGCCACAAACTGTACACATATAGGGTTTTTCCCCTGTGTGAGTCAACATGTGTAATTTTAATTGGCCACTATGAGTACAGCCCTTGCCACAAACGGTACACGTAAAGGGCTTTTCCCCTGTATGAGTCATCATATGTGATTTTAGAGTATCCTTTCGACTAAAGCCTGTGCCACAAACTTTACACATATAGGGTTTTTCCCCTGTGTGAGTCAACATGTGTAATTTTAGACTACCCCTTTGATTAAAGCCACTGTCACACACTGTACAAACAAATGGCTTTCCCCCTGAATGAATCATTGTGTGCTTCTTCAGAGTTCCCTTGTGATTAAACATTTTACCACAATCTACACAACTAAAACATTTCTTACCTAATTGACTCCTCGTGGAGTGACCTTGTTTTGGTGGTTTGAGGTCATGGAGCAGCTTGTTGCTCAAAGACAAACTATTTTCTCCCATGTGTTGTGTATTGTGAAATCGCTGTGTGGTTAAACCTGATTGGTCATCCGTGGTCTCATCCCACTCATCACTGTCTTCAGTGATGTCAGATTCAGAACTGTGTGAAGAGATGAGCTGATGAGCACTAGTTGGTTGTGATGTTCCACAGTCCTCTACATCATCTTGTGTTTCCATGTGTTTAGATGAGGTGCTGGCTACAGGTTCTGTTTGTATGTTTTCATCATATTCATGTTTCACTGATAGTAATGTCTCTGTTGATCCACCATCCTCTACTGATCTTTGAAGTAGCTCATCCTGTTCCTCCATCTGTGGAGATGATGGCTCCTCTTTGATCAGACTGGAGGTTCTCTCCTCCTGTTCATAATTAATCTGTGGACACTCTGGTTCCTCTTTGATCAGACTGGAGGTTCTCTCCTCCTGTTCATAATTAATCTGTAGAGACCCTGGTTCTTCTTTGACCAGACTGTATGTTCTCTCCTGCTGCTCAGGGAATACCTCCTCTTTACACACAAGGAGGTGTATGGAGTCTAGACGGAAGATACAGAATAGAAACACATTATTACACAAAACTTCTGCTGTTAGTTCCATATCTGTCCCAATGTTGTTTTGATTCCAGTGTGAAGTGTCACACAAATTACTGTTTCTTACCTCACCAATGCTTATTTTCTAAAACAAGCCACTCCTTGTTTCTCAAATATGATTTATCATTAGCTACAACCTGTTGCTATCAGATATATCCACAGAGAATGTTTTTGAATGCTAGTTTAACCCTAACATGAATGGATTGATGCAGTTGGAAGAGTTACCGTGTTAAAACATGTTCAAGCCTTTAACAGTTAACTTAGTAAAGGTTAAGGTAGTAAAGGTTTTACCAACCTGCTCTGTGTAGTTTGACGATTGGTTGTAAAACCATATCCAGTAGACTGCGTTGGCGGTCAGTTTCTTGCTTGATTTGGAAAGCTTCATCCTCATACTCTGTTAGAATTCTTCCAACAATCCCAAATATCTCTTCAGCCGCAGCAGATAGTCTCTGGTTGACCAAGGACTTCAATGTTTGTAGTAAAGCCATAACTCAAAACTTTTCCACATAAACTGATACTAGATGTTTTTTTTAAGAGCAAAAATCTTATAAAATGAAAGGAGAGGTTCAGCTCTTAACAACTA
Organism: Protomyctophum parallelum; assembly: GCF_964188405.1. Classification (NCBI taxonomy): domain Eukaryota; kingdom Metazoa; phylum Chordata; class Actinopteri; order Myctophiformes; family Myctophidae; genus Protomyctophum; species Protomyctophum parallelum. Next base: position 45,363,449 of record NC_139700.1, read on the forward strand.
GCAGAGATTAAAGTGACTCTAAGCAGAACAAACTCTTGTTAAATACTAACAGAGGACCAATCAGAGTCAGGGGGTGTGACACAACAATAGAACAATAGAACAAAGCTGGCCAATCACTGCTCCCAACAACAAGGCAACTCAATATGTTTTATATCAAACATTAAGCAAATTAAACATAAAATGACAATCAGAGTTAGTGAAAAAATAAAGATAAATTAAAAGTTTTCTATTCTACCCTGGATTTGAACCTTATTGCCTATTAAAAAGCACATTCAGGGCACAGAGCGAAGAAAATAATAGCAAAAACAACAAACAGTTTAATTTGTCAGTGTCAGTGTACAACATTATTTACCATCTCAATGAAAGGCAGCTACAAACATGCATGCATGTAACACTGTTACAATAGTCAAGCCTACTGAAGATTAATACATGGACACGTTTTTCTAGCACTTATTTGGACATAAATCATTTAACTTTGATGGTGCTAATGTGGCTGCTTGGAGTTCTGAGTCCATGACTAAGGCCCCTTTTCCACTATGGGGTGGAACCAGAACTATCCAGAACCTGAACCTATTTTTTTTAGTTCTGGGTTTGTTTCCACAGCGCACAGCGCGGTACGGCACGGTTTCAGACCAGGTTCTCAGAACCTTTTTTCGGCCCTGCTTTTGAGGTAGTACTAACGCTGAGTTCTGGGAACCTATGGGCGGGGCCAGCAGCGCTGCTGCTCTCGATTGGTCGAGCTGAGGTGACAGCACTCTGAGCACTGAGGAGACCGGAGCGAGGAGAAGCGCACACAACACAACAGCGCACATTTTAAACTCTTAAGTGCGACACAGCGACAGCGGACACACATAAAAATAACCTGGAAAAGCACACAGAAACACTATAGCCACGAGAGAGGGAGAGACAGAGCTTGTGTGTGCGTGAGGGAGAGAGAGAGAGAGCCATAAAGCTGTCGCGACGAGTTGTTTGCTTGCAGTTGTTGTTCTACACTACAGCTAACAGCTAGGCTAACTGCAGATGTGTGTGTGTGCGTGTGCGTGTGTGTGTTTGCGTGCGTGTATGTGTTTGCGTGCGTGTGCTCGCGCGCGAGAGCGATATAATCTATTCTAAATTGCCAGAACAGAATTTTCTTTCTTTTTCAGGGCAAGGCATTAGGCATATCATTACTAGAAATGTGCTGTACACAATACTACACATTGGAAGAATTAAATTCAACTAGCACAACGGTTAAATGATTTGTATTTGCACATTTCTTGATATTGACATTACAACTGGACTGGATGTTATGGCACAATTTGCTCAATCTGCTCAAGAGGCACTATAATTGCAACCCACACAATGTTAAATGCTATATTCAAAAGGTGGGTTATCATTTATCATCATATGAGCTATAGCCTATATGAGATATATTTTTCTCTTGCAGTTTAAGCAAAATATTGTAGACAGGTAAAGGTTGGAGAACAACTGGTCGAATGCATTTAAAACGGGTGTTTTACTGTTGTCCCACTCCCCACATGGAAAGGAAATCCATATCGGCAAATATAGCCTATATAATGTATGCTGCATATATCCATGTTCATATAAACTACAGTATGTGCATATACAGTATATCTATTATGTATAGGAAATATATGTGACAGCTGTGGCATGTGGCTGCCACAGCTGTGGCACATGTGGCATATAAAAATATGTTCATATTATTGGTTTAAAAAAGTACAATAAAGCAAATAAATTTGAAAATAGACAATCTACAAGCTCACGTGTCTCATCGAGCTTGTAGTTTGTCTATTTTCAAATGGCCGAAATGTATTTAAGTAGAATACTATATATACAGCTACTTTCCACCACTGTTGAATAATAACCAGTCATTATTTAAACATGAATATCTCTGTATTCCGGGACCCCCCCGGCCGTGCCAAGGGGGAGGGGACCCTGCCGGCCGAGCTACTCAGCAGTGGGGGAATAGGGGGGGGGGGGGCAGACTTAACAGGTTCTGGGTTCTGGTTATATGGAAACGGAAGCAGAACTTGGTTCTGGAACTACACATGGTTCTTGGTAGTTCTGGGTCCTGGAAAGTTCTGGTTCTGGTTCTGGTTCCACCCCATAGTGGAAAAGGGGCCTTAGTCAAGGTTTGAAGCTGAGCGCTGGACTTTTCATCCACCATCCTTCCTTCCAAAACAATTACTTCAGTTTTGTATTTTTGTCACTGTATTGTTTACAGTACAAGATGCACATACACATGTCTAGTGATTATCTTTCTGTAATGAACACACAAAGGTTATGTAGCTGTCAACCCTTTATTTGAAAAAGGAGAAATTACGGACAGTGTTTTTTTTTACAATTGCAATTGCATTCAATGAATGTATGACAATATACTACGGATAATCTAAACAAATAATCAAACTATGTGATTGAATACACTATGACCATGTGTGTGTGCAGTGGGTGTTGTGAATTTAGGAATGCTTAACTTTGTAAAGTCCAAATGTAGGGGCAAACTCAAGTTGCTTTCGTCACCTTTCAGATGATGTCGCAGGGATGCTAAGTATTTCCCAGTCTAAATAATTGAAATGCAAATGATTCCTAATCCTATATACATGTTCCACTCCATTCACACAATACTGTAGGAGTAGGCTATATCCACTCTACTTATCATAAAATGATCACATGCAAATTGGTTGGCTCATCCATTCAGCAACCATTCTCACCTGTCCATAACATCCTCCTAAGAAATCCACAACAGTGTAGATAAATGTGTAACTCCCATAACCTAATACGACTAGAAATAACAATACATTGATCTGTGTTATAACTGATATTGACAGTAGCACCTTACATGTAAAGACACATCTACTGTAGGCCTACACACAACTGACTTAATCATCCATCAAGAGTAACTGGTCAATCTGAAAGACATGTTTCATTAATATCAATTGTCAGATAACATATCAACTTATTATGTCCACAACTACTATTATTCTGTCATAGTTTTACCACCATCACAGTATGACTACGGGATGTGTCACCATCCTTAAACAAAACTATTAGAACATGAAGCATTTCTTATTATACGCTAGATGTACATGTGGTTACAGGCTAAGTACAATGGACAGTATGCACACTGTGATAATAAGACTTACTCCTATCATGTTCACTGTACAATTAATACTCCTATCATGATCTAGTAATAGTTTGGTATGAATCATGTAAAATTAAGCCATTCTTGTCACTGTATTGTTCACAGTAGATGTCCATACTTAAAGGAAGTGAAAGACATGTGTTGTGATGAGCTTCTTGTAATGAACACACAAAGGATCTGTAGCTGTCAAACCTTTATTTGAAAAATAAAAAAATACAGACAGTGTTTCATTTCTACAGGTATGACAGAGTAAATATATTCTATTACAATGCATTCTATGAAGACAACTATTCTATAACGAAAATCTAAACAAATGATAAAACTGAGTGATTGCTAGTTACAATTGCACCACTAGTGTATTCATAATAATGAATAGGACATTTTAATCCCTCTCTTTATGACACTTCACGTGTGTTTTTTTTTCTCACAAACTGTAGATGCAATGGGCTTTTCCCCTGTATGAGTCCTCATGTGTCTGTTTAAGTGGCCACTATGAGTACAGCCCTTGCCACAAACTGTACATGTATAGGGTTTTTCCCCTGTATGAGTCCTCATGTGTATTTTTAATTGGCCACTATGAGTACAGCCCTTGCCACAAACGGTACACGTAAAGGGCTTTTCCCCTGTATGAGTCATCATATGAGATTTTAGAGTATCCTTTCGACTAAAGCCTGTGCCACAAACTGTACAAACAAATGGCCTTTCCCCTGAATGAATCTTTGTGTGCGTCTTCATAGTTCCCTTGTGATTAAACATTTTACCACAATCTGCACAACTAAAACATTTCTTACCTAATTGACTCCTCGTGGAGTGACTTTGTTTTGGTGATTTGAGGTCATGGAGCAGCTTGTTGCTCAAATACAAACTATTTCCTCCCATGTGCTGTGTATTTAAACATCCGTGGTCTCATCCCACTCATCACTGTCTTCAGTGATGTCAGATTCAGAACAGTGTGAAGAGATGAGCTGATCATCACTAGTTGGTTGTGATGTTCCACATTCCTCTACATCAGCTTGTGTTTCCATGTGTTTAGATGAGGTGCTGGCTACAGGTTCTGTTTGTATGTTTTCATCATATTCATGTTTCACTGATAGTAATGTCTCTGTTGATCCACCATCCTCCTCTGATCTTTGAAGTAGCTCATCCTGTTCCTCCATCTGTGGAGACTCTGGTTCCTCTTTGATCAGACTGGAGGTTCTCTCCTCCTGTTCATCTTTAATCTGTGGAGACTCTGGTTCCTCTTTGATAAGACTGGAGGTTCTCTCCTCCTGTTCATCTTTAATCTGTGGAGACTCTGGTTCCTCTTTGATCAGACTGCAGGTTCTCTCCTCCTGTTCATCTTTAATCTGTAGAGACCCTGGTTCCTCTTTGACCAGACTGGATGTTCTCTCCTGCTGCTCAGGGAATACCTCATCTTTACACACAAGGAGGTGTATGGAGTCTAGATGGAAGATACAGAATAGAAACACACTATTACACAAACATGTTCAAGCCTTTAACAGTTAACATAGTAAAGGTTAACGCAGTAAATGTTTTACCAACCTGCTCTGTGTAGTTTGACGATTGGTTGTAAAACCATATCCAGTAGAATGCGTTGTCGGTCAGTTTCTTGCTTGATTTGGAAAGCTTCATCCTCATACTCTGTTAGAATTCTTCCAACAATCCCAAATATCTCTTCAGCCGCAGCAGATAGTCTCTGGTTGACCAAGGACTTCAATGTTTGTAGTAAAGCCATAACTTAAAACTTGCCCACATACACTGATACTAGATGTTGTTTTAAAGAGCAAAAATCTTGTAAAATGAAGTACTAAAGTTTAAGTATAACCAAAACAAAGCTAGTGCAGAAAGGAGATGTTCAGCTCTTAACAACTAGCAGAGTTTAAAGTGACTCCAAGCAGAACAAACTCTTGTTAAATACTAGCAGGGGACCTTGATGCTCCAATCAGAGTCAGGGGAGCGTGACACAACATTAGAACAATAGAACAACACTGGCCAATCACTGCTCCCAACAAGGGAACTCAATATGTTTTATATCAAACATTAAGCAAATGTTCTATTCTACCCTGGATTTGAACCTTATTGCCTAATAGAAAACACATTCAGGGCACAGGGCAATGACAATAATAGCAAGAACAATAAACTGGCCTGTCAGCATGCAAGCCATTTTACAAGTTGACAATCTATTCAAAAAGAAATGTTTAATGTATCTAGCTGGACAAAACTGCTGATAATTGACATTAAGTGTCAACATAATGCCGTATTTGAAGAAAAAACACTCATTTAACAGCTTTTCCTCTTCTAGACATGTCTTCATGTGTGTTTTTAGATTGCAATTCTGACTAAAGCCTTTTTCACAAACTGTACACGTAAAGGTTTGATCACCACAATCACTTTTGGCATCTTCACTTTTCTGCCCTCACTTTTATCCCCAATATATCCTTTGCTCAGACAATCAAATCATCACTATGGGGTGATCAGCCAATGTTTGTGTTCACACAAACGCAGAAACCTTATGTAACTTTCCTATTCTACCCCGGATTTGAACCTTGTTGCCTGAATATAAAACACATTCATGACACAGAGCAAAGAAAATAGTACAAGAGCAAAAACAATGAACGAAAATAATTTAAATAAATTACATTAAATGTCAGTGTAGAATAATAATTACACCACCTCGATGAAAGGAAGCAGCAAACATGCATGCATGTGTGAAATTTTGATTTGACCATGAGAGAATTAGGGGTGACAAATAGCTTGAGTTGTTTTTGTCCCCTTTCAGATGTTGTTGCAGGGATGCTAAGTATTTTCCAGTCTAAGTAATTTGAATGCAAATGATTCTGATCTTAGGTAGGCTATATGCACTCTACTTATACTAAAAGGATCACATGCAAATTGTTTGGCCCATCCTTCCATTCAGCAATAGGCTTATCACACCCTAACCCATTATCACCTGTCCATTTGCAATGGGACATAGGCTATCCTCCAAAACATTCCACAACATTCACAACCAAGGTAGATAAGGGTGGAATTCCCATAGTCTACGACTAGAAATAATAATGGAATTAGTGTTACAAATAAGTGTTTAGAACCTAAACCGCTTGGGTTTAGTGTGAAACAAAAAAAAAATCATAACCATGACGATTATAAAAACATTTCGTCTCTGGACGCAAGAGTAGCTGTAGTATCAGGGTCTGAGTTGTTTCCCCTGTGTGTGTCCTAGTGATGTGTCACCATCCTTAAACAAAACTATTAGAACATGAAGCATTTCTTATTATACGCTAGATGTACATGTGGTTACAGGCTAAGTACAATGGACAGTATGCACACTGTGATAATAAGACTTACTCCTATCATGTTCACTGTACAATTAATACTCCTATCATGATCTAGTAATAGTTTGGTATGAATCATGTAAAATTAAGCCATTCTTGTCACTGTATTGTTCACAGTAGATGTCCATACTTAAAGGAAGTGAAAGACATGTGTTGTGATGAGCTTCTTGTAATGAACACACAAAGGATCTGTAGCTGTCAAACCTTTATTTGAAAAATAAAAAAATACAGACAGTGTTTCATTTCTACAGGTATGACAGAGTAAATATATTCTATTACAATGCATTCTATGAAGACAACTATTCTATAACGAAAATCTAAACAAATGATAAAACTGAGTGATTGCTAGTTACAATTGCACCACTAGTGTATTCATAATAATGAATAGGACATTTTAATCCCTCTCTTTATGACACGTCTTCACGTGTGTTTTTTTTTCTCACAAACTGTAGATGCAATGGGCTTTTCCCCTGTATGAGTCCTCATGTGTCTGTTTAAGTGGCCACTATGAGTACAGCCCTTGCCACAAACTGTACATGTATAGGGTTTTTCCCCTGTATGAGTCCTCATGTGTATTTTTAATTGGCCACTATGAGTACAGCCCTTGCCACAAACGGTACACGTAAAGGGCTTTTCCCCTGTATGAGTCATCATATGAGATTTTAGAGTATCCTTTCGACTAAAGCCTGTGCCACAAACTGTACAAACAAATGGCCTTTCCCCTGAATGAATCTTTGTGTGCGTCTTCATAGTTCCCTTGTGATTAAACATTTTACCACAATCTGCACAACTAAAACATTTCTTACCTAATTGACTCCTCGTGGAGTGACTTTGTTTTGGTGATTTGAGGTCATGGAGCAGCTTGTTGCTCAAATACAAACTATTTCCTCCCATGTGCTGTGTATTTAAACCTGACTGGTCATCCGTGGTCTCATCCCACTCATCACTGTCTTCAGTGATGTCAGATTCAGAACAGTGTGAAGAGATGAGCTGATCATCACTAGTTGGTTGTGATGTTCCACATTCCTCTACATCAGCTTGTGTTTCCATGTGTTTAGATGAAGAACATGAAGCATTTCTTATTATACGCTAGATGTACATGTGGTTACAGGCTAAGTACAATGGACAGTATGCACACTGTGATAATAAGACTTACTCCTATCATGTTCACTGTACAATTAATACTCCTATCATGATCTAGTAATAGTTTGGTATGAATCATGTAAAATTAAGCCATTCTTGTCACTGTATTGTTCACAGTAGATGTCCATACTTAAAGGAAGTGAAAGACATGTGTTGTGATGAGCTTCTTGTAATGAACACACAAAGGATCTGTAGCTGTCAAACCTTTATTTAAAAAATAATAAACAGTGTTTCATTTCTACAGGTATGACAGTGTAAATATATTCTATTGCAATGCATTCTATGAAGACAACTATTCTATAACGAAAATCTAAACAAATGATAAAACTAAGTGATTGCTAGTTACAATTGCACCACTAGTGTATTCATAATAATGAATAGGACATTTTAATCTCTCTCTTTATGACACGTATTCATGTGTGTTTTTTTTTCTCACAAACTGTAGATGCAATGGGCTTTTCCCCTGTATGAGTCCTCATGTGTCTGTTTAAGTGGCCACTATGAGTACAGCCCTTGCCACAAACTGTACATGTATAGGGTTTTTCCCCTGTATGAGTCCTCATGTGTATTTTTAATTGGCCACTATGAGTACAGCCCTTGCCACAAACGGTACACGTAAAGGGCTTTTCCCCTGTATGAGTCATCATATGAGATTTTATAGTATCCTTTCGACAAAAGCCTGTGCCACAAACTGTACACATATAGGGTTTTTCCCCTGTGTGAGTCAACATGTGTAATTTTAATTGGCCACTATGAGTACAGCCCTTGCCACAAACGGTACACGTAAAGGGCTTTTCCCCTGTATGAGTCATCATATGTGATTTTAGAGTATCCTTTCGACTAAAGCCTGTGCCACAAACTTTACACATATAGGGTTTTTCCCCTGTGTGAGTCAACATGTGTAATTTTAGACTACCCCTTTGATTAAAGCCACTGTCACACACTGTACAAACAAATGGCTTTCCCCCTGAATGAATCATTGTGTGCTTCTTCAGAGTTCCCTTGTGATTAAACATTTTACCACAATCTACACAACTAAAACATTTCTTACCTAATTGACTCCTCGTGGAGTGACCTTGTTTTGGTGGTTTGAGGTCATGGAGCAGCTTGTTGCTCAAAGACAAACTATTTCCTCCCATGTGTTGTGTATTGTGCAATTGCTGTGTGGTTAAACCTGATTGGTCATCCGTGGTCTCATCCCACTCATCACTGTCTTCAGTGATGTCAGATTCAGAACTGTGTGAAGAGATGAGCTGATGAGCACTAGTTGGTTGTGATGTTCCACAGTCCTCTACATCATCTTGTGTTTCCATGTGTTTAGATGAGGTGCTGGCTACAGGTTCTGTTTGTATGTTTTCATCATATTCATGTTTCACTGATAGTAATGTCTCTGTTGATCCACCATCCTCTACTGATCTTTGAAGTAGCTCATCCTGTTCCTCCATCTGTGGAGATGATGGCTCCTCTTTGATCAGACTGGAGGTTCTCTCCTCCTGTTCATTTTAATCTGTGGACACTCTGGTTCCTCTTTGATCAGACTGGAGGTTCTCTCCTCCTGTTCCTCTTTAATCTGTAGAGACCCTGGTTCTTCTTTGACCAGACTGTATGTTCTCTCCTGCTGCTCAGGGAATACCTCCTCTTTACACACAAGGAGGTGTATGGAGTCTAGACGGAAGATACAGAATAGAAACACATTATTACACAAAACTTCTGCTGTTAGTTCCATATCTGTCCCAATGTTGTTTTGATTCCAGTGTGAAGTGTCACACAAATTACTGTTTCTTACCTCACCAATGCTTATTTTCTAAAACAAGCCACTCCTTGTTTCTCAAATATGATTTATCATTAGCTACAACCTGTTGCTATCAGATATATCCACAGAGAATGTTTTTGAATGCTAGTTTAACCCTAACATGAATGGATTGATGCAGTTGGAAGAGTTACCGTGTTAAAACATGTTCAAGCCTTTAACAGTTAACTTAGTAAAGGTTAAGGTAGTAAAGGTTTTACCAACCTGCTCTGTGTAGTTTGACGATTGGTTGTAAAACCATATCCAGTAGACTGCGTTGGCGGTCAGTTTCTTGCTTGATTTGGAAAGCTTCATCCTCATACTCTGTTAGAATTCTTCCAACAATCCCAAATATCTCTTCAGCCGCAGCAGATAGTCTCTGGTTGACCAAGGACTTCAATGTTTGTAGTAAAGCCATAACTCAAAACTTTTCCACATAAACTGATACTAGATGTTTTTTTTAAGAGCAAAAATCTTATAAAATGAAAGGAGAGGTTCAGCTCTTAACAACTAGCAGAGATTAAAGTGACTCTAAGCAGAACAAACTCTTGTTAAATACTAACAGAGGACCAATCAGAGTCAGGGGGTGTGACACAACAATAGAACAATAGAACAAAGCTGGCCAATCACTGCTCCCAACAACAAGGCAACTCAATATGTTTTATATCAAACATTAAGCAAATTAAACATAAAATGACAATCAGAGTTAGTGAAAAAATAAAGATAAATTAAAAGTTTTCTATTCTACCCTGGATTTGAACCTTATTGCCTATTAAAAAGCACATTCAGGGCACAGAGCGAAGAAAATAATAGCAAAAACAATAAACAGTTTAATTTGTCAGTGTCAGTGTACAACATTATTTACCATCTCAATGAAAGGCAGCTACAAACATGCATGCATGTAACACTGTTACAATAGTCAAGCCTACTGAAGATTAATACATGGACACGTTTTTCTAGCACTTATTTTGACATAAATCATTTAACTTTGATGGTGCTAATGTGGCTGCTTGGAGTTCTGAGTCCATGACTAAGTCAAGGTTTGAAGCTGAGCGCTGGACATCCTTCCTTCCAAAACAATTACTTCAGTTTTGTATTTTTGTCACTGTATTGTTTACAGTACAAGATGCACATACACATGTCTAGTGATTATCTTTCTGTAATGAACACACAAAGGTTATGTAGCTGTCAACCCTTTATTTGAAAAAGGAGAAATTACGGACAGTCTTTTTTTTTACAATTGCAATTGCATTCAATGAATGTATGACAATATACTACGGATAATCTAAACAAATAATCAAACTATGTGATTGAATACACTATGACCATGTGTGTGTGCAGTGGGTGTTGTGAATTTAGGAATGCTTAACTTTGTAAAGTCCAAATGTAGGGGCAAACTCAAGTTGCTTTCGTCACCTTTCAGATGATGTCGCAGGGATGCTAAGTATTTCCCAGTCTAAATAATTGAAATGCAAATGATTCCTAATCCTATATACATGTTCCACTCCATTCACACAATACTGTAGGAGTAGGCTATATCCACTCTACTTATCATAAAATGATCACATGCAAATTGGTTGGCTCATCCATTCAGCAACCATTCTCACCTGTCCATAACATCCTCCTAAGAAATCCACAACAGTGTAGATAAATGTGTAACTCCCATAACCTAATACGACTAGAAATAACAATACATTGATTTGTGTTATAACTGATATTGACAGTAGCACCTTACATGTAAAGACACATCTACTGTAGGCCTACACACAACTGACTTAATCATCCATCAAGAGTAACTGGTCAATCTGAAAGACATGTTTCATTAATATCAATTGTCAGATAACATATCAACTTATTATGTCCACAACTACTATTATTCTGTCATAGTTTTACCACCATCACAGTATGACTACGGGATGTGTCACCATCCTTAAACAAAACTATTAGAACATGAAGCATTTCTTATTATACGCTAGATGTACATGTGGTTACAGGCTAAGTACAATGGACAGTATGCACACTGTGATAATAAGACTTACTCCTATCATGTTCACTGTACAATTAATACTCCTATCATGATCTAGTAATAGTTTGGTATGAATCATGTAAAATTAAGCCATTCTTGTCACTGTATTGTTCACAGTAGATGTCCATACTTAAAGGAAGTGAAAGACATGTGTTGTGATGAGCTTCTTGTAATGAACACACAAAGGATCTGTAGCTGTCAAACCTTTATTTGAAAAATAAAAAAATACAGACAGTGTTTCATTTCTACAGGTATGACAGAGTAAATATATTCTATTACAATGCATTCTATGAAGACAACTATTCTATAACGAAAATCTAAACAAATGATAAAACTGAGTGATTGCTAGTTACAATTGCACCACTAGTGTATTCATAATAATGAATAGGACATTTTAATCCCTCTCTTTATGACACGTCTTCATGTGTGTTTTTTTTTCTCATAAACTGTAGATGCAATGGGCTTTTCCCCTGTATGAGTCCTCATGTGTCTGTTTAAGTGGCCACTATGAGTACAGCCCTTGCCACAAACTGTACATGTATAGGGTTTTTCCCCTGTATGAGTCCTCATGTGTATTTTTAATTGGCCACTATGAGTACAGCCCTTGCCACAAACGGTACACGTAAAGGGCTTTTCCCCTGTATGAGTCATCATATGAGATTTTAGAGTATCCTTTCGACTAAAGCCTGTGCCACAAACTGTACAAACAAATGGCCTTTCCCCTGAATGAATCTTTGTGTGCGTCTTCATAGTTCCCTTGTGATTAAACATTTTACCACAATCTGCACAACTAAAACATTTCTTACCTAATTGACTCCTCGTGGAGTGACTTTGTTTTGGTGATTTGAGGTCGTGGAGCAGCTTGTTGCTCAAATACAAACTATTTCCTCCCATGTGCTGTGTATTTAAACCTGACTGGTCATCCGTGGTCTCATCCCACTCATCACTGTCTTCAGTGATGTCAGATTCAGAACAGTGTGAAGAGATGAGCTGATCATCACTAGTTGGTTGTGATGTTCCACATTCCTCTACATCAGCTTGTGTTTCCATGTGTTTAGATGAGGTGCTGGCTACAGGTTCTGTTTGTATGTTTTCATCATATTCATGTTTCACTGATAGTAATGTCTCTGTTGATCCACCATCCTCCTCTGATCTTTGAAGTAGCTCATCCTGTGGAGACTCTGGTTCCTCTTTGATCAGACTGGAGGTTCTCTCCTCCTGTTCATCTTTAATCTGTGGAGACTCTGGTTCCTCTTTGATAAGACTGGAGGTTCTCTCCTCCTGTTCATCTTTAATCTGTGGAGACTCTGGTTCCTCTTTGATCAGACTGCAGGTTCTCTCCTCCTGTTCATCTTTAATCTGTAGAGACCCTGGTTCCTCTTTGACCAGACTGGATGTTCTCTCCTGCTGCTCAGGGAATACCTCATCTTTACACACAAGGAGGTGTATGGAGTCTAGATGGAAGATACAGAATAGAAACACACTATTACACAAACATGTTCAAGCCTTTAACAGTTAACATAGTAAAGGTTAACGCAGTAAATGTTTTACCAACCTGCTCTGTGTAGTTTGACGATTGGTTGTAAAACCATATCCAGTAGAATGCGTTGTCGGTCAGTTTCTTGCTTGATTTGGAAAGCTTCATCCTCATACTCTGTTAGAATTCTTCCAACAATCCAAAATATCTCTTCAGCCGCAGCAGATAGTCTCTGGTTGACCAAGGACTTCAATGTTTGTAGTAAAGCCATAACTTAAAACTTGCCCACATACACTGATACTAGATGTTGTTTTAAAGAGCAAAAATCTTGTAAAATGAAGTACTAAAGTTTAAGTATAACCAAAACAAAGCTAGTGCAGAAAGGAGATGTTCAGCTCTTAACAACTAGCAGAGTTTAAAGTGACTCCAAGCAGAACAAACTCTTGTTAAATACTAACAGGGGACCTTGATGCTCCAATCAGAGTCAGGGGAGCGTGACACAACATTAGAACAATAGAACAACACTGGCCAATCACTGCTCCCAACAAGGGAACTCAATATGTTTTATATCAAACATTAAGCAAATGTTCTATTCTACCCTGGATTTGAACCTTATTGCCTAATAGAAAACACATTCAGGGCACAGGGCAATGACAATAATAGCAAGAACAATAAACTGGCCTGTCAGCATGCAAGCCATTTTACAAGTTGACAATCTATTCAAAAATAAATGTTTAATGTATCTAGCTGGACAAAACTGCTGATAATTGACATTAAGTGTCAACATAATGCCGTATTTGAAGAAAAAACACTCATTTAACAGCTTTTCCTCTTCTAGACATGTCTTCATGTGTGTTTTTAGATTGCAATTCTGACTAAAGCCTTTTTCACAAACTGTACACGTAAAGGTTTGATCACCACAATCACTTTTGGCATCTTCACTTTTCTGCCCTCACTTTTATCCCCAATATATCCTTTGCTCAGACAATCAAATCATCACTATGGGGTGATCAGCCAATGTTTGTGTTCACACAAACGCAGAAACCTTATGTAACTTTCCTATTCTACCCCGGATTTGAACCTTGTTGCCTGAATATAAAACACATTCATGACACAGAGCAAAGAAAATAGTACAAGAGCAAAAACAATGAACGAAAATAATTTAAATAAATTACATTAAATGTCAGTGTAGAATAATAATTACACCACCTCGATGAAAGGAAGCAGCAAACATGCATGCATGTGTGAAATTTTGATTTGACCATGAGAGAATTAGGGGTGACAAATAGCTTGAGTTGTTTTTGTCCCCTTTCAGATGTTGTTGCAGGGATGCTAAGTATTTTCCAGTCTAAGTAATTTGAATGCAAATGATTCTGATCTTAGGTAGGCTATAGGCCTATGCACTCTACTTATACTAAAAGGATCACATGCAAATTGTTTGGCCCATCCTTCCATTCAGCAATAGGCTTATCACACCCTAACCCATTATCACCTGTCCATTTGCAATGGGACATAGGCTATCCTCCAAAACATTCCACAACATTCACAACCAAGGTAGATAAGGGTGGAATTCCCATAGTCTACGACTAGAAATAATAATGGAATTAGTGTTACAAATAAGTGTTTAGAACCTAAACCGCTTGGGTTTAGTGTGAAAAAAAAAAAAAATCATAACCATGACGATTATAAAAACATTTCGTCTCTGGACGCAAGAGTAGCTGTAGTATCAGGGTCTGAGTTGTTTCCCCTGTGTGTGTCCTAGTATCAATCTGTGTCCGTCCCAGAATGCATTTCACTGGTGACACTAGTGACGTGATTTGCGGTGAGTTGAGTTGTTTTTGACACAAATTAATTTAATTTAAACATTTCTTACCTATTTGACTCCTCATGGAGTGACTTTGTTTGGGTGATTTGAGGTCAACTATTTCCTCCCATGTGTTTTATATTGTGTGATTTCAGTGTGTTTAAACCTGACTGGTCATCCGTGGTCTCATCCCGCTCATCACTGTCTTCAGTGATGTCAGATTCAGAACAGTGTGAAGAGAGGAACTTGAAACATGTGTCTTAGTGTAGGCAGCTACATACATACATAGCTGCTACATTCCATTATGGATTATCACTGCCATCTGCAGCATTTTAACAGGTTTGTGTCCGGTATCTAAAGTAGCCAACAGTCACTTCTGTAAAATATCTATAGGATATTGTTGCTGTCAGGCAGAAACCTTGTATCTCCCTATTTAACCGCTTTAGGACAAAAAATGGCATTCATAATCATAAGACAACTGTGTTGTTGATGCCCTGATGATTAATACAACATAGTGTGTGACGTCTTACCAAAATGTCCTCACAAGTATAGTAGAACATGATAAATAGATGTTGTGAGGTCCATTTTCCGGGTCCTCACAAGAAAAAAAAAAGATCTTTTGAGATAAACTTGTTGACGTCCTCATGAGTATATACAAACCTGTGTGTGCGTCAGTGTTGTTTTCGTCGACTAAGACGAAAAATGTTTGTCGACTACCTTTTTTCACTGACAAAAACTAAATAGAAACGAAATGAAAACTAAGCTACGATGACTAAAACAACTAAGACAAAATATATGGACAATTTTGTCAACAAATATAAACTAGACTAACATGAAGGGACTAGTGGACAAGAGATCCAGTATAAGTCATTTACACTTGGTTGCGTGCTGAAAATAGCCGATCTACAAGCTCACAACACGTCGCGCTGCGACGCGTTGTAAGCTTGTAGATCGCCTATTTTCAGCAAGTGTAAAAAATTGTCATTAGGACGGCATCAAGGCCCGCCAAAATACATTTTAGTCGACTAAAATCTCATAACATTTAGTCGACTAAAACTAAACCAACAATAACACATTCCACGTGACTAAAATGTGACTAAAACTAAATGAAAACTATTCAAGAGACTGACTAAAACAAAAATAAAAATGTGCTGTGTGTGTTCTCTGTGTGTGTTCCAGAGAAGCCGCGCTATGCCGAGACGTGGGACTTTGAGGTGTCGGGCTCGTCCTTCCTGCAGTTCTCCATCAGCATGGGCTGCAGCAAGTCCACGTCCTTCTCCCACGGCGTGCGCCTGGAGTTCTCCACGGACTGCGGCCGCGGCTGGGCCCTGGTCCAGCCCGAGTGCGTCCCTCCGGCCATCGGCTGCGCCGGCTACACCCAGAGCTCCGTCTACACCTCCACCCAGTACAAGCACTGGAGGAGGATCACCGTGTACCTGCCCAGCGCTGCCAAGTGAGAGGGTTTTACATTCATATAAAACATTATACTTTGAACTCGTTCTGGAACGGACGGGAACCCCTTTTGGTGTTTTTTTTTGTTATACTTTAGGTGTTATAACAGAAAGGAGAGGTCGCACAACTGCCAAAAAATGCTTTTTCTTTACCAACTACCCTGAAGAAGGACTAGCTTGTCGAAACGTTGGTAAATAAAAAGTATTTTTTTGGCATCGGGACTACGAGTTGTTCGACCTTTCTGTTATAAAGTTTGTCCTCCCTATACTCTTGGTGTGCGCTCCTAGCATTTTGTTTGCCTTGATACTTTAGCTATTGAAAAATAGCAGATCTACAAGCCCACAAGCTTGTAGATCTGCTTTTTTTAATCGTGAAAATGTGGCGCAAAGTGTTAAAAAGCCTCATATTCTGATGGTGCTCATTGGTATACATGCATGGTACACCAATGTGGTACACCATTGTTACACACATTCGTTACCAACACAAATCTATAATGATGGAATACCAAGGGTGAGCCAGAAACTAGCAGCCAGGAGAATGAGACTATAGCAGGACACTGCCAAAGAACATCAAGAACTGCCAGCCAGCAAAGTATAGTGCTGTGGGAGCCAACACATGGGCACCGGTCACGAGGACATCCCAACATGAACATACCGGTATGTGGATGACTGTACTAAAGAACGACGCAGGAGCGCAAAGCACCAACGAGCTGGCCAGATGTATGGAGAACCAGGATGACTGGAAGCAACGACGACCTAGAGAGAGTATAGCATATTTGTTCAGTAACAAAATACATATACATACATGGATGCACCTGGGACGTATCCTCAGTGATGTATACCGAGGTCATCGGGGTTTCGGGTCTCCCAACATCATACCCCTCACTCAGGGGTGATCAAGCCCTAACTTACGGGGCCACACAATCCGTTCCTCCTGAACTACTCTGCCGGGACTGGGAGGTACCATTCTGGCGCGTGGAAGGACTAGGCTCTGTGGGTTGACACCTGTCCGGGCCCCTCCCACGTCTCACCAGGTCCACCCCTGCTCTCACCAGGTCAGGCCCTGTGCGTTGCACCAGACTCCCAGTACCAGGCACTTTATTCAGGAATGGTGGATTCTCAAGCCGCAACGGTTCCGCAGGCTCCACCTTGCCCTTGGTCGTGTCGTAGGCTCCGCTTGAGGCTTGAATGGCCTCACCATGGGTTTGTTGGGCTTCTTCCTCACGGAAGACACAGGCTGGGGCGCCAACCCATACTGCTCCCGGGGTGTCCTCGTCTCTCCAACTCTTTAGTTCAGGTTGGGACACCTATTTCATCCAATCAGGATAGAGAACTCAGTCAGAATGCAGATTAAACAAGTGAAGTTGGACGCAGGAACATTGGAACTGGAACACTGCAAAAATGAAGCTGATGAATGGGTACTCTTTCCTGATTGGCTGATGATTGGCATGGCAACCGCACCTGAAATGTATAGAAATGTATTTCCAGGTGGGTTGATAATAGAGCGCCGAAGTCCTGATGTCACTCGCTCATCCCTCAGATTCCCCTGGTTCACGGAAGTAATTTCTCTACGGAGAATAACATGGCAGGTCATCTTAATATTGTCTCATTATCATCTGTATCGTTTGCGACAGGCGACAGCCAGTCACTCATATAAGATAGCCTACAGTCTGTTTCTAGCGAAAATATAACTAATTCAGCGGCAGTAACAATAGCGTTTTTCAGTTGATTCTTCATATCCATATGAGTGAAGCGGCCTGGATGACATGTTTATTTTTCAAACACAGACCTCATATGAGGCGATCTAAAATCCCCCTATGTATTACAATGCAAATAAAAAGTACACGAACCCGTGGATTTGCGCCCTCTACCGATATTGACGTCAGACTTCGGTGCTCTATGATTACAAACAATGATTACACTATATCACATGCAATGTTGAGCTAATCACACACTTTTACTGAACAAACTGATACCGATGACGACTACTATCGGCTTCAGGCTTATGGTTAAAAACGGCAAGAAGCTATAAAATGGCGTTCATGAATCTTCCTAAAATGTTGTGTAAAGTAATATAAACGTGTGTGTGTGTGTGTGTGTGTGTGTGTGTGTGTGTGTGTGTGTGTGTGTGTGTGCGTGCATGCGTGCGTGTGTGTGTGTGCGTGCGTGCGCCAGCTCCCCCAGGACTCGGTTTCGGTGGATCCAGACTCACTTCACCCCCGGGGCAGAGGGCTGGGCTCTGGACAACGTTCTGCTGGCTCCTGGGTGTCCCTGGATGTGCTCTGGACACGGCCTGTGTGACAACGGACACTGTGTGTATGTACATGCACGCACGCACGCACGCACACAAAAAAGACTCGACTCACACAACAATTTTGGTGTTTTAAGCATTATGTTATGCTTTAGCTTAGCCGTTGAAAAATAGCAGATCTACAAGCTCATACTTGTAGGTCTGCTATTTTTTTTTAATCGTGAAAATGTGGCGCAAATCTTTGAATGTATATTCTCTCTTTCATTTTTAACTCAAATCTATGCTCCTGGGGGGTCCCTGGAACAACATATTTTCAGATGGGGCTCGGCGGCCAAATACATGCAGATAATTCTAGTGCTCCTTGACATGAAATAGTTTGAGAACGACTGACATAGAAACAGGTTCTTCAGAAAACTGTCAAGATTTAGAAGACATTTGTAGAATTGACCTCGGGTCTAAATGGGTTTTAAACTAGCGCCGAAAACCTGGCGACTGCTCCCTATTGGTTCATCAACCTATAATGTTCCCTCCCCAAAAAGGACACCAATGCTTTCCCAGTTGTAACGAGTTATTACTGTGATTGTTCTCAGGTGTGATAAAGGCTTCGGGGGTCCCCACTGTGTCCCGTCGGTCCCCCTGCCCTCTGTCCTCCGGGACGACTTCAACGAGAACCTGCAGCAGGAGGCGTGGCCTGAGGTCCACGGCGCCGAGCGAGGGACGCTGAGTGGAGAGCCGCTAAAGTCTGGCACCGCCCTCATCTTTAAAGGGGTACTACACCCGCTTTTAAACCGTCTTCAAAGGGATTGCTATATACAACACCTGTTTTTAAAGTCTTTAAAGGGGTACTACACCTGTTTTTAAACTGTCTTTGAAGGGGTGCTACACCTGTTTTTAAACTGTCTTTAAAGGGATGCTACACCTGTTTTTTTAAAGGGCATTGAATTAATTGAACGCAATGTTTTTATACCTCAGTCATTCATGTGTTTACTGTACGTGTAGCGTTTTGACATAAATGTCGCTGACAACACTTGGTCGTCTTGTAGCTAGTATGAACATCTGTGTGTGTGTGTGTGTGTGTGTGTGTGTGTGTGTGTGTGTGTGTGTGTGTGTGTGTGTGTGTGTGTGCACAGGACGGTCTTCGTATGCTGGTCTCCAGGGACCTGGACTGCACTAGTACTCTGTACATCCAGTTCAGCTTCAAGTTCATCACTAAAGGTGAATGATTGATTGATTGATTGATTCACTGATTGATTGATTGATTGATTAATTTATTGATTGATTGATTGATTGATTGATCGATCCATCCATCCATCCATCCATCCACCCACTCATTCATTCATTCATTCATTCATTCATTCATTCATTCATTCATGTAACCGGGTTTCTGAATGGCGGTGTTTCTGAAAGGCGGTGTTTCGGAATGGGGGTCTGTCACCGTTTTCCTCCATGTTAGCTTCATGCTAACTTGTGCTGTGTGTTATCCTCCATGTTAGCTTCATGCTAACGTGTGCT
>NC_139700.1:45388375-45395875 GCF_964188405.1 Protomyctophum parallelum
TCTCTGCTGTCTGTCTGGGTATGACTGCTGCTCTGAGTCCTAGAGCTCTCTGCTCTCTGTCTGGGTACGACTGCTGCTCTGAGTCCTAGAGCTATCTGCTATTCTAAATCCTTTAGACCCGTTATTGACCTTATACCAACCTTGAAACGTAACTTAGTTACGTGACGTCACCAAGAATGGTGGTTCCTTTATTGGCCCTTGTTGGAGGACACCGACAAACATACCCTGGCATAAGTAATAATAATATGGCCATGACCAATTACCGTTAGCCTAGCTAGATACGTTTATAAACGTAGATAGCAGCGGAAAAAGTTAAAAAGTCCAGCTGCTGGCGCAACGGCAGATCCAGTAAACAAAACAATAGAACGATACATTTGAAACATGTCTCCATGTTTCAAATTGTTTATATATTTTTTCATAAATGAATGCCCTACTTTGGGGGTTCTCAATTTTTTTTTACCACAACCCCATGTTGTGAGGGGCTTGTATACATGTGTGTGTTGTTGACTTGTACTGATAACCTGGCATCACCAGACCTTTCTGAGGAAAGATATACCAAACAAACTATTTTCCAAAAGTACTTGTCGGATTCATAAGCCACATCGAGGCTTTTATTGGGTAGGCCCTAAAAATGTTATGCCTGTGTGTGTGTGTGTGTGTGTGTGTGTGTGTGTGCGTGCGTGCGTGCGTGCGTGCGTGCGTGCGTGCGTGCGTGCGTGCGTGCGCGTGCAGGAGGGGCGGTGGACTCGGAGCGCTTCGCTCTGCTCAGTGGAGGGAAGCTGAGCAGGAAGTGTGGCGTCATGTCCAGTGGAAACCACCTGTTCTTCAGCGAGGACGGACTGAGAATGTTACTGACCCAAGACATGGACCTGACCAATGCTAGGTAATGTTACTGACCCAAGACATGGACCTGACCAATGCTAGATAATGTTACTGACCCAAGACATGGACCTGACCAATGCTAGGTAATGTTACTGACCCAAGACATGGACCTGACCAATGCTAGATAATGTTACTGACCCAAGACATGGACCTGACCAATGCTAGGTAATGTTACTGACCCAAGACATGGACCTGACCAATGCTAGGTAATGTTACTGACCCAAGACATGGACCTGACCAATGCTAGGTAATGTTACTGACCCAAGACATGGACCTGACCAATGCTAGGTAATGTTACTGACCCAAGACATGGACCTGACCAATGCTAGGTAACGTGCACGCACGCACGCACGCACACTATTTACTAGGTCATTTGGCTTTGTTTGTTTGGCCAGCAATGTTCAGACATGCAGGCCCAGGCTTCCATATACAGAGTATGCATCGAAAAAAGATCATATAGTTTATAGTTTTGCAATGCAAATAATTGATTGCATCAATACTAAGTAGCCTACTTTTAAGCAATTTTAAGAAGAAGAAAGAAAAAAGAGGAGTTTAATTACTTTTCCATTCAATATCGCTACACTTGGTATATCGATACATGTGTGTGTATTCTCTGTGTTCTTGTCAAGGTATGGGTTTATGTCTTTATGTTTAAAAAATTGTAATGTGTGTATTTGCCAGAGAATCACTGTTTACTTATTTATATCCATATTCATACATTTTCCCTTTAAAACCTGCACTATCCACACGTTTCACACATATTTAATTTCTTTGCTAAATAGCTACTGCATCGATTTTAAATCATTGAATTGAATCATATCGCCATAATGATCCAATATCATCCATGTATCGTATTGTCATGGTATACTGTAGTATACAAACCTATGTGTGTGTGTGTGTGTGTGTGTGTGTGTGTGTGTGTGTGTGTGCGTGCGTGCGTGTGTGAACAGGTTCGTCCAGTTCTTCCTGAGGTTGGGGTGTGGTAAAGCGGCCCCGGACCCTCGCTCTCAGCCCGTCCTCCTGCAGTTCTCGGTGGACGGGGGTCTTTCCTGGGTCCAGATGCAGGACTTCCTGTTCAGCAACAGCAGCAACCAGGCTCGCCTGGTGGCCCTGGAGATCCCGCTGCGCGCGCGGACCCCCGCCACCCGCCTGCGCTGGTGGCAGCCGTCCGAGAACGGACACTTCTACAGCCCCTGGGTCATCGACCAGGTAGGACACTTCTATACAGCCCCTGGGTCTTCGACCAGGTAGGACACTTCTACAGCCCCATGTTCAACGACCCAGGCGTGTGTGTGTGTGTGTGTGTGTGTGTGTGTGTGTGTGTGATATATCCCTGGCAGTGGTTGCACCACTCAAAAAGGTTGAAAACCCAGTGTACTATAACACCACATTGTCCTATATAATATGTGACAGGTGGTGGTGGGCGGCAGCGCCAGCGGGTGGGGTCCCCTGGAGGACGACTTCTCGTCCACAGACGGCCGCTCGTGGCTGCTGCACCCCGGGGGCACGCGCATGCCCGTGTGCGGCTCGGACGGCCCGGCCTTCGCCTTCATCGAGAAGTCCAACACGCGCTACGCCGTCACCACCGACATCTCCCTGGGAGCCGACGCCTTCATCCAGTTCGACTTCTCCGCCTCCTGCTCCGTCACCAACTCCTGTTACTGTGAGTCGTACCAGCGATCTACAACTTGTAGATGTGCTATTTTCAGCAGTGTAAAATGACTTATACTGGATCTCTTGTCCACTATAGTCCCTTCCTAACATTTTTGTCTAGTTTTTATTCGTTGACGAAATTGTCAATTATGTTTTAGTCATCATAGGTTAGTTTTCATTTAGTTTCCATTTAGTTTTCGTCAGTGGAAAAAGGTAGTGGACGAACATTTTTCGTCTTAGTTTTAGTCGACGAAATCACCACTGCTTTTCTGTAATTACTGTCAGTTACTGTAATTACTGTATTCCTCTTAAACCCGACAAAGTTAAAACATCATCTATGCTGCTGCAAGAATTCTGAGAGTTTTTCCACTAACCATTGAAAAAACATAGACTATTCGCCAACGATCTGCCCATGGATGGTCTAACATTATATTTCAGCCATAGAACTGGAGTATTCATTGGATCTGGGTCTAACATGGCCTCCTTTTTAATATTTTTATTGGTTTTTGATTTTTTTTTTTTTTTCACATACAGTTACAAACCATTACAAAGGACATACTTTGCCTAACTGACATAACATATAAACAGAGAAAACAAACAATAAAACATCAACATTAGGACAGGGGGGGGGGGGGTTCCTCCATTTCCTCTACACCATCATTCACACCATACCATAGGAAGCAGAACCAAATGAAAAGCAAGCAAAAAGAAAAACAATCCAAGATAACCCGAATATTGCACCTGTCTCAAGCCCATTCACATACAGTTTTTTTTTTTTTTTTTTTAATCCTAGATCTGTCCAAACAATGGGGCATTGGGCTTTTAGAAGGATCCGAGATATTTCAGTAGGGAAATAGTCTAATAGTGGGGCCCACACCTCCTGAAAGGAAGCGTCGTTGCCTCTATGCATTGCACAGAGTCTTTCATGGGGTAGCGCACCGAAGATCTCTCTATACCACATTTGTACCGTTGGTGGCTTATCCTTAATCCAGTTTATCAGAATGCATTTCCTGGCTGAAAGTAGAAGTTTATCAAATAGTTTAAATTGTAGGGGTGTCAAATGAATTTCTTTTGATGGGAGTCCCAGTAAGAAAGCTCCCGGATCCTTCTTTATTCTCATCTTAAAAATGTCGCTTAACTCACGTGCCACTTGGCCCCAGAACCTGGATATGCACTTACATTCCCAAAAGTAGTGATAGTAGTTACCCAGATCTGTTTGACATTTCGAACATAAAGGAGATATTGAACGGTCCATTTTGTTTAGCAACACTGGTGTGATGTGTAATCTGTGAAGAATTTTATATTGTGTTTCTCTTAGTCTGTTACAGGTATAAACCTTTTTAACTGAGTCAATGGCCTCTTGCCAGTCATCTTCAATATATTCATTGTTAAGATCTCTCTCCCATTTACGGAGGGATGGTAACTCCTGGGAGTCCAATGAGTACAACAGTGAGTAAAACGATGAAATAAAATGTGATACCTTGCTACAGTTGCATAAGAAATTCTCTGTTTTACTGTAAAGGGAGACCAGTGGTGTTGGCAGCTGTAGTGAGTTAATGAAGTGTCGTATTTGCAAGAAACCAAAAAAATGTTCTCTTGGAAGGTTAAACTGTGTCTGCAATTGCTGAAAAGACATCAGAACACCATCTCTAAACAGATCCCCCAGTACACGGAGCCCTAGTGAGTGCCAGGTCGTAAAGATGGCCGAGCTGCCCCCCGGTCTGAATTCATGGTTACAAGAGATTGGTACTAGCAAAGACCTTTGGTCTTCTCTCCCTTCGTAGTTGGTAATCTGTCGCCACACTCTAATAGAATTATAGATAATTGGGTTGTCTCGTATCTCCCTATGAATCGTATCTTTATTACCGGTTACCAGTGCCCATAGTGAGTTTGGTGAGCAGCCCCACGAGTCCACACATTTCTTATTGTGTAGATAGGCTTGTAGCCATTCCCAGATGTAACGAGCGTGACACGCCCAGTTATAGAATAGTATATTTGGCATGGCAAGGCCCGCTTTACTGGTTGGTCGCTGCAAGATGTTAAATCTTTGCCTGGGTCTCTTTCCATGCCAAATGAATTTAGAAAAAGCCTTCTCCAAATCCTTGACCTCTTTTTTGGATACCCATAAGGGAAGCATTTGTAAGGGGTATAGAAGGCGGGGTAAAATGTTCATTTTTATTAAACTCGCCCGTCCCATGAAAGAAAGTGGGAGGTCATGCCACCGTTCCAGATCTCTCTTAACCGCTGTAGTGACTGGGGCCAGATTCAGACGTGACAGATCTTTTAAGTTGGGAGAGACTTTAATGCCAAGATATGTGAATCCTGACGTAGTCCATTTGAAGGGAAAGTTATCTGGGATGTCTGATTTGGTCAGAGTTCCTAGTGGCATAGCCTCTGATTTACTTTGGTTAATTTTGTAGCCTGAGATAGCGCCAAAGTCTTTAACAATTGAGAGGACAGTGGGCACTGACCTCTTCGGGGAGGAAAGAAACAGTATAATGTCATCGGCATATAAAGCTATTTTGTGGGAGGTGCCCCCGGTCGTAAGTGAGACCCCCTCAATATCATGATGACACCGGATAGCCTCCGCTAGTGGTTCGAGTGCGACGGCAAACAATAATGGGCTTAGGGGGTCCCCCTGCCTTGTGCCTCTTGCCAAGGGGAAAGGCTCAGAGCAGGTGCCATTGGTGAGGACACAGGCCACGGGAGAGTGGTAGATGGTTTGAATCCACTTAAGGAAATTCCCTCCAAGTCCATATCTCTCCATGACGTCGAACAAATACGGCCATTCTACTCTATCAAAAGCTTTCTGCGCATCGAGTGACACTGCTAGCGCTTTGTATTTCAGCTGATTAGAGTACTGTATAACATTCAATAACCGCCTCACGTTCGTAATAGAGTGTCGGCCTTGTACAAAACCTGACTGGTCTGGGTTTATTATCAGAGGCAACAGTCTCTCTATCCTCCTTGATAATAATTTGGAGAGTATTTTACTGTCCACCGCTATTAAGCTAATGGGCCTATAGGAGCCACATATGTCGGCTGGTTTCTCTTTTTTGAGGATGAGAGATATATTAGCCAAGTTCAGGGTTTGGGGAAGACTGCCTCTTTGTAGTGAGTCTGCATACATCTCTCTCAAAGGACCGACTATAACCTTACTCATTTTTTTATAGAATTCTGGGCCGTAGCCGTCCGGGCCTGGGGCCTTACCCCCTTTAAGGGTTTTTATCGTTTTGAGTATTTCTTCCTCTGTTATGTCTTTACAGAGAGTCTCTCTGTGTTCTTCAGACAGTGTCGGCCTCCTCCTAACATGGCCTCCTATATTTCAGCCATAGAACTGGAGTATTCATTGGATCTGGGTCTAATATGGCCTCCTATATATTTCAGCCATAGAACTGGAGTATTCATTGGACCTGGGTCTAACGTGGCTTCCTCTGGTCAGAGACTGTCTGCCCACCAGTCCAGACTGTTCCTCCTACACCCTGCAGAGGGTGCTGCTGAGCGACACCTACAACAAGTGGGGGCGTGTCACCCTGCCCATCCCGTCATACGCAAGGTACTGTAGGCCTACACACGCATGCCTGTGTGTATACACACACACACACACACACACACACACACACACACACACACACACACACACACACACACACACACACACACACACACACACACACACACACACACACGCAGCATAGGTGAGTTCCAGTCTAATATAATGAGCAACATACGAAGCGAGGGTGATATTTGCACCAACTCGGTTCACACGGGTGTGATTTTTTCTTTTTCGTCAGAAGTTAGCCTGCATTGACTTTTATATACACAGATTGTAACTGCCATATTGTCTGACTGAATTATTACGGTTTGTCGTTATACTGACAAAAAATACTAATGTGTGTGTCTGTTACTATACTAATGTGCGTTGCGTGCGTGTGTGTGTGGTGTGCGCAGGTCTCCAGCCACCAGGTTTCGGTGGTACCAACAGGCACCGTTTGACAAGCAGCAGACGTGGGCTCTGGACAACCTGTACGTGGGAGACGGATGTCCAGACATGTGCTCTGGACACGGACGCTGTCAACAGAGCTCCTGTGTGTACGTATACTGCGCAGTACACCACTGTTGTTTTTGGCAGCACATTTTGATTTGAGTTTTAGTCATAATAGTCTCTTGAGTAGTTTCCATTTCGTTTTTAGTCACCTGGAATGTTTTAATGTTAGTTGATGACGATGTTTTGAGATGACTCGTCTTTTCTCTAGGTGTGACCCGGAGTGGGGTGGGGAGTACTGCGACGAGGCGGTGGCTCCTCTGCCCTCGCAGCTGAAGGACAGTTTCAGCCGCGCGCCGTCTCTCTCCCACTGGAACCTGCTGACCGGGGGGAAGCTGAGCAGCGTGTGTGGAGCCGTGGCCTCCGGAGCAGCGCTGCACTTCAGCGGGGTAAGGCCTCGCTCACACGCTATAGGACATTAAGCAACTAGTCGACTAGTACGTCCACTAGTCCACCTTGTTGGTACTAGTTGACTAGTTGATAAAAAAAAATGTTTTAGTTTTAGTTTTTTAGTTGTAGTCGACTAAATGTCATACGATTTTAGTCGACTAAATGTACAGTTGATTTAGTCGACTAAAATGTATTTTGGCGCCCATGTCTTAGTTTTAGTTTTAGTTTAGTTTCCATTTAGTTTTCATCAGTGGAAAACACTGTAATTACTGTCCGTTACTGTAATTAACTGTGTGTGTGTGTGTGTGTGTGTGTGTGTGTGTGTGTGTGTGCGTGTGTGTGTGCGCGCGCGCGCGTGCGTGCGTTGTGTCCACTAGAGTTGCAGCAGACAGCTGGTCACAGTGGATTTAAACTTGACCAGCGCTGAGTTCGTCCAGTTCTACTTCATGTACGGATGCATGGTCGCCCCTAGCAACCGTAACCAAGGAGTCCTGCTGGAGTACAGTCTGAACGGAGGAATCCACTGGATC